>NW_024387191.1:0-123301 GCF_900408965.1 Simochromis diagramma | reverse complement strand
TAGCTCATAGGTAGTCACCTCTGTGTCAAAATTTGGCCGCAGCCCTACTTACATTTGGCCCTCGAAGCCATACCAAATTACTACAGAGCTGGCCTACTGGTATTATACCGCTAATATATATTTTGTTTAGTATTAAGCTTTGTTTGTTCCATATTCGTTTTTCAGCAAAACGTGTTTGAGTCCATAAGAAAAGATTCATTCTTATATCTGGAGGGAATAAATATATTTCAATAAATATTAACGTAGCCCGCGACTTTGTCCCAGTTTTGAATTTTGGCCCACTGTGTATTTGAGTTTGACACCCATGCTCTAGATGAAAACATAACAGTGACCATTGTCTGCTCCTCACCCTCAGT
Organism: Simochromis diagramma; assembly: GCF_900408965.1. Taxonomy (NCBI): domain Eukaryota; kingdom Metazoa; phylum Chordata; class Actinopteri; order Cichliformes; family Cichlidae; genus Simochromis; species Simochromis diagramma. Next base: position 122,945 of record NW_024387191.1, on the reverse strand, counting down.
AACTCCTGCTACTGTCCTGGGGTTGATTGTCCTCCTGCCTGCACCTCAGTTCTTTGTTCCCATCTCAGGCCTATTTTCTATTTTGTATTCTTACACCCATTGACTCATTCACTGCAATTGACGTCTATAGCCGTCAATTGCAGTGAATGAGTCAATGGGTTTAACTCATTCACTGCCAATGGCTGGCAGTGAATGAGTTAACCGCAATATTAGAATGTTGCAAGCAAACTGATTCTATTCTCAACAAAGCCTATAAACAAAAATAAACAGCAATGTGAATTTCTTTGGAACTTACCGGTATGAAAATGTGGGGAGCACACCACCAAACATGATGGCAGAGAGCTCAGCTCGACTCACCGCTGCCATCCAGGCCTGCCGTCCTCGTTTGGTAACTACATGAGCTCTAGTGATGTGTCCTGTGTGTCGAAGCTCCTTCGCGTTGCTCTCAGGAGGGGAGACGATAAAAAAAGAGCCCATTTTCCAGCTTATTCCTTCCCGATCGCGCGATCTAACATTGCAACGACAACACAGCAAGTATGAGCCACAGCTGATGTTTCTGTGCTCTAGCTCCTATAGCCTTTGTTTGGCCTACTAAGATGGCGGCTCGACCCAAACTCGTGACCACGCCCCCTCCCCTGTGACCACGTGACTTTCATGCATTGCTTTGTGGGTACCCATGGCAACAAAATCAAAACACTGCATCAAGCGCTAGTGTTTCCAGCACCGGTAATCATTCATTCTGCGGTTTTAATCCCTACTTGTATTTTATTTGCCCCAAAAAACAGTTCTGTACAAAACGACGGACACCACGTCAGGTCCCCAAAAATGAACAAAACGTCTCTATCGCCCCCTGGTGTCTGGCTGCAGTATAGGTCATAAACCCCGCCTCCTCCATGTTAGCGGATGGGACTGGGGTCAGACTAAAATAAATTTATTCTCCTAAGATCAACTTTTTCCAAAGATTCTTTCTTTTGTTATCAACAGTTCTCATCACGCTGATTGATGTCCGAGGGGTCTCCTCTCCCATAAGGTTGATTCTAATTCCTACCGCGGTGATGTTAAATTGGGGTGAAACGTCATCATAGCAGCTTTGACTGGCAGCTGCAGTCACGGAGAAACTTGCGTATCTCTGTTCGGGAATAGCAGATAGAGCGCAGGCTCTGAGAGGAGGGCCAGCGTTTACGCTACGAAGACACGACCGAGTGTTTTAAACCTGACAGCCTGAGGTGTTCTTCAGTAAACTGGAGTACCCAACAGAAGGACCCGAGGCCCTGCTGCACTTTTTCGGTAAGTTTAACGTGTTTGTCAGCTAATCCGTAACTACCGTCCTTAGCTCGGTCCTGAGACCTAGCTAGCTAAGATGAGCACTCGGCTGTCAGGTTCGTTTAGCTAATCTGTGCATGAATGAATTTACTAAAGAAATCAAGAGAAACGCTCCGGGCTGCTCAGTCACTGATTACTGTTACTGTACTTTTATTATAAGTATTACACTGTAAAAGCAACAGGCTGCATCCTGCTGCAGCTCCTGTGCAGAGCTGAATATTAAAGATGTGCAAACAACATGTTTTCAGTCTCTTGCCACATCTGTAAAGACAGTAAAAAAAATTAAAAGCTTGTACTTCAGTAACTCCTCATTAATCAGGAACTATGGATCAAAGTACTGTAGTGTACTGTAATACTGAAAAAGAATGTAAGAATTTCAGATCCTGAGTGTGTGAGGACAGAAGAATCAGCTTTATTTCAGATTTGAGATAAACTTTATATTTCAGTTTGTGATGGTTCTGTTCTCTTTGTGATTACAGGAGCTGTCCTCAGATTCAGACCTCAGCACCACCCAGTGACAGCAGACAGATCATCCAACGTGTTCACATGTTAACTGCAAAATGAACTGATGGAAACAGTACAAAGGTTAAAGTACCACATGTGCTGTAGTGAAAGCTGCAGCTGTTTTATTGATAAAGTTAAAGACAAAAAACAAAAGGATTAATCACTCATGTAACTGTGTCACATATATCAGCATTAACAGGACCTCAGTTTGGTGTTTCACAAAGCTGCTGATCTCAGACCTGCACAGCTTCCATTCTAAACACTGAATGTACTCAGCTGCATGAAGAGCACGTTTGAGTTTCTCTGACACAATTAAATAAAACCTGATGAAGGTCAAAGGTCGTCACTTGTATGTTTAACTACAAACTTGTCATCTGGAGTTCTTTTACAGTTTTTTGCAGATAGTGTTATTTACTATAAAGTGATGTAGAGTTATTCATACCAGAGTAACCAGAGAGGATCATGTATTTTTAAATATATAAGTTTCTACAGGACTGAATATAATATCTTTATAAGTCCGGAGCTTCTGGGGAGTATCCGAGTATTTATAACACTACACAAACCAAAGGTCTCATCACAGTGTTGATGAAATGCTGGGTTTATCCATCTCCTGGGGCGGGCCTACAGAGGAGCTCTGAAGATTTCCCTGTGAGGGAGCTGCTGGTGAAGATCATGAGTCCTGCTTGATCAATGCCATGAGCTTCAGTCTTCCTGGTGTTTCTTAAATGAAGCCTCTTTCAGTGGGTCAACAGAACATCTGGCACAGGACAGCTGTGATGAAAGAAAGGCAAGAAGTTTCTCCAAACCTCTGGACCCAGAAACCCAGCTTGGTCCTGATGGTCTCCCTCACTAGTTTCTCTCCAGGGTGAATGTAGCTCTTATACATAATATGGATTATTATTAAATAAAAAGAACAAATTAGACTACACTACTGAGACGTTCTGCTGCTGTTTTTAAAGTCTCCATGTTACCAGGCTGTAGAGATTTAAACAGTTTTAGATCCATTACACTCACAGTCTTATGTTAAAATCTCAAAGGACAGCGTTATATTTTTGATATTAACAGTAACTCTGGGCCTCTGTGGAGTGTGCAGCTGATCTCATCACTGTCTAAAAACGGATAAAAAACCATAAGAAGAGCTGAATCCTTCAATAACAGACTGTTAAGAGTAGCAGGTGTGTAGCATCGCTAACTAGCTAGCAACAAGCCTCCAACACTGTGCGTATGCTAGCGGCTAATCTAACTAACGAATTAACAACAGAGCGATTTTAGAACTATAAGATGATAAGATGTGTGTCTTTTCTTATAACAGTGACATGGTTGTATTTACCTTAATTAAACAAGTCGTCAGTCACTGTAAACCAGCAAAAAAACCTCGAGTCGCCAGGCTGCGTAAAAAGTGTAGGGGGCGTGTTTGCGGTCACGTCCAGCTAGGGTTGCCAACTCCCTGAAAAATAAATAAGGGACACCTCGTGGCCAGGCCGGGCGACCCAGTTGTCTTCACCCGTCCCAGTGTGGTAGCTCTTTCTTTGTGTGTGAAATTATTTTTTTTTAACCATTTGACTTGGATTTGATTTAAGCAGATGCATATTCTTTGTGATATGACCACATGTGAAACAAGTGATCATTTAGCCATTTATTTTTAGCTCAAAATGACAACATTAACAAATAAAACAGGTCTCTTTCTTAAACAGAAGCCTGTCATGCTTAACTTTTGAGAATATAAGTAAATCTTTCTTTAAAAGAACTCTGTCCTGCTTAACTTAAAATAATAGAAAACAATAGAAAGAAAAATATTCTTGTAACAGTGCACATTTAGTGCATTTAGTACAATTGGCTTCAGTTGAGGTATTATTTCAGCTTTTCTAATGCTAATCGGCTGCTCCTGTTTGTAAACCCGCTTGTTCCCATGATTACGCATCTTAACTCATCATCATTATTCATCTATGTATTACTTTTATGTATTAGTCATCTATTTGTTGTAATCATCTATCCTTGCAGTTGTTTATTACACAAAATAAGTTATATTATCACACTTCTGGCCACATAGCGCTGATATTCACTGCACATGCCCATATTAACTTTTTCCAGCCAGGTGTTTTCCTTTTCCCATTCTTCCCTTTCTCTGAGGGGAACAAACATTGCTGCTCTAATGCTGGGCTCACACTGTGCGGTTTTTGGCCCATTTTGAGACGATTTTTGAGTCGTGCGACCGATTTGGTGATCGGCCCGATTTTGGCCTTCATCGTGCATCGTGTAGTATACGTGGGGTAACGAGAAGTGATTAACACCTCACGACCAGCTCCCGATCATCAATCGCTCGTGAGGGTGTCACCGCAGCCGCTCACACTGCGCACGCGCAAACACGTAAACGTCGGTGAAAAAGATGGAGCAGCACAGCTGTGCAGCGTGTGATCTGGACACAAGCCATGGAGGCACAACTTGTAGAACTTTGGAAAGCTCATCCGAGCCTTTTCGATGTGGCATCACAAAATGATCACGACCACAACAACCGTGAAAATAGTTGGATTTACATGCTGCTCAATCACAGCTGCCTGATCATGTTTTTCATTAGCAATTTAGCAAAGTTGATGGTGGTGGTGTGTCTGTGTGAGTGAAAGACAGAGAGAGCGACAGATTTTCTGTTATAACCTTCATGTTATGGAGGCACAGTGTGAGCACTCAGGTTGCATCAGAGCATCGGGCCGTATAGTGTGAGACCTGCATCGTGACCTATGACCTTCTAACCCCTGCGAGTCAATCGTGCAGTTTGAGCAGGAGCTGAATAACGTGACTGAAAAAAATCGCACAGTGTCTGCCCAGCTTTAGGTGTACTGTCGTCCGAGACTTGCACCGCAGTGTCGGCGTTTGTTTCCTGTTGGCCATGCTTCTTGTTGTGGTCATCTGTTGTCTTCCGGTATTTTCTCCGTAAGCGACCTTTCCTCGACCAATGAGATGAGCGGTAATCTGAATTGTCGTAAGTGTGCTGTCAGCTCATTGGTCACAAAGCAGGAGAGGGGCTGGGAATTATGTTTTCAAACAAAGCGTTAATTCCATTAAAAGTTATAGACTACTTTTGATTCTCACTGTATTACAGGACAAAGTGCGTCCCTTATTAGCTCAATACGGGACGTGTACTTTTGTTTCTGAATACGGGACGATTCCGTTTTTTAAGGGACGGTTGGCAACCCTACGTCCAGCGGGTGGGCAGGAGCGTTACACAGTCGCTCCACCTCAAGTCACTACTGCGCAGACTCTGGCTCCAAATTTGCAAGATGGCAGCCTCCACAAGCGGGATATTTTGGCTTCATTTTTGCACAATGGGAGGAGGCGGGGTCGCGTCGTCCATCTTTTCTACAGTCAATGGTCTGTACAAAGACAGACATGGCGAAAAGGCAAAAACAAGTAGGAGGAAAAAATCAAAAGAGTGAAAGGGTCAGACCCACACGAGCATACAGAGTGGAGTAAGCACGTTAGCATGCTGCCCAACTTTCATCACGCACATATTTATTATTATATGGTCCTAAGTGTGAGTGCACAAACTCACAACATGTTTAGTAACTTCAGATCCTGCAACAAGCCCAGGTCCAGTTTACTTTGGTGATTTGGACGATTCCATTTCACAGCTGTTGTTTTTTCCTTTATCTCCTGTACAGGCCAACACATGTTTCAGGTTGTAGTATTACACAACATTTTCAGATCTAAGAGAAATAAAACGAGTGTTTTGTAATTCATTCAATTCATTGTCTTTATTTATAACTGGCACTATTGTTTCATTCTATTATAGAATCTGACAAGAAAGAGGCAAAATTGTAAAAGTCCATCAGCTTTATTAAGTGCTTCGGTGAAAAACAAATCAACAATGCAAAAAAAAAAAACACTGCAAAACAACTGTGGGATTATAATATTATTTTATGCCATGTTATACCCCTAACTAAAGATTGTGAATTATTATGTAGTTTTAGTTTGCATTGTTCTCCTGGATTAGAAGAAGCTGATAACTATTGCATTAGTTAAACTGATGTGCATTACATTAGACTGCTGACTTATTGTGGATGAATGATATTGTTTCATGATGTTATAAGAAATACTGTTGGCAGAAAGTCATCGCCTTGTTTGTCTGATTAGAAGAGAACATGCTGGAGTTTTCTGCCCCATCTCAGCAGGAGCAGATAAACAGGGAGCCAAGGTCGTAGCTTAGGCGCCGTGTGAGAGAAAGGATGTGAATGTTTAGGCTTTTATGATAAGGTGGAGGCACCAGAGGCTATAAGAGTTTGATCAATGCTCCACCATTTTGAGATCTGATGCTGTCTGCGTACGGTGTCCATCTCCCACGCGTGTGATCATTAAAATCATCGTTTGACTCAACCCGGCCGGACCAGTGTTGTTATTGCATAACTGCAGTCAAAGAAGCACATGGACCAACGAGTCTGACCTGATTCTTTGCTGGGGCCCTGATGACTGTTAACAGGCGGAGCTCAACATACATTTGACATGTTTAAAGTCTAAGATGAGCTGAAACAGCTGCAGTGAACCATGGCTCTGCAGCAGTTTGTGTGCTGCGTCACTGTGCTGATCATTTTCTTCTGCAAAGGTGAGATTTTTCTCATATTTTCTCGTTGGGATTATATCGGCGTTACAGTAACTATGTTATTATTGTGGTAATGAGCACGGTAACTAGTTATTATGCCAAAATCAGGGACGCGTTAATCGTTACTAGGATTTAGATCGTTATTCGTACTTCGTGTGTTGCGTTCAACTTACCTCGGAAATCGGAACAAGGACCTGGGAATAATGTCACATGCGAGTAAACGGCGTTCTGGTTAGCAGATGTGTAAAGTTGTTTGGTGGTGGCTATGGCGGAGCTTCCACAGATTCAGTAACATTAGCAACTGGTGGAGCCCAGCAGGTGGATGAAGGAAAAGGCAGGAGGAGCAGAGACCCGAGGCGGTGAACTGAACTTCAGGTAAGAAGTTATGAGCTGCAGTCTATCTGGGTCAGATATAAACCAAGTTTAGGTGGAGTTTATTTTAGTCGTGCTGACTTTTTACAGTCAGTTACAATAACTCGTACTGCGTGAGCTAGCATGAGTTTCTATAAAGCTGGGTGGTGCTATGATGTTACTGATAGTGAAGTTTATTTTATTCATAAGGTTAGTTAGTAAAGTCGCGTAAAAAGCTGAATCGTCTGGTATTCAGAGAAAATATTACGCACTTTGTATTGAGCTGAAAACAGTTTGTCCCGGACTTCAGCTACAATGAAAAAGACACAAAGCTGGAGTTATTCTGTGTCTTTGCTGCACAGCTGCCTCTTCTCCTCTCATTCTCCCCCCTCCCTCTCCTGTTTCTACTAAAGCCATGAAACTGATCAATGATCAGCTGATCGGCTCTCTTGTTTGTTTATCGCCCACTTTGCGCCGAAAGAGGAAACCAGCGGATGTCGCGCTAAACAACAGCAGCACGTTTAAGCTTGATCAGCTGTTGTTAGAATGTATTTAATATTAATTTCTAGTATCAGCTGATGTTTGCTGGAGCCACAGCTGTAAAGCTGCTGGTCATGATGGTTTCGATATGTGGTGAGAGGGAAACATGAAGATGAAACCAGGAGATGTCCTTACTGGATCATCAGAGCTGTGATGGAGAAACAGGTTTACCTTTTAGGTGACATGGATGAGTTGAAGTTATGAACTGTTTCTGAGAGACTAATAACACCAGGATCCTTTTTTAGGTAGCTGACAGCTGGTAACTGTGCAGGGGCGGGTCTAGCAAAGTGTTGCCAGGGGGGCAGGTAGGGCATTAACAGGGAGAGGGGGCACAAAGAAATACTTTTCTTTCTTATTCTCATTTAAAATGTCTCGCTTTTAAAAAATAATTATCTGAATCTTACAACAAACGATTGATAGATTGATGCATATATACCATCAGAACAGTGTACATCACTGTCACAACAGTGTTTGTTTTCATTCAAAGGCTTTATGATTTTTCCTATAATGGTGGGCCAGTCTCTAGTCAAAATGCCCGGGATGATTTTCTGTCCCAGTCCAGCCCTGTATGCAGCTCATCTGCAGTCTGGTGTTACCTACATCTTCCTATTCAGAAGGCAGAATTTCCGAGTTCTGAGTACAATCGAAAGCACCACGACTGCAGTTTTTGTGTTGGAGGCGCACATGACGCTGTGACGTAGGCTAGAATCATGGCAGCAGTCAATGACGGTCCAGGCGTGGGATTTCTCTCGTGGAAATATGCACATTATCTTTTCCTTTCTATTGGTAGGTGGCACAGTGCACTTGTGGCAAGTAAGCAAGCTAGAAGACTGGCAACGTTATGGAAGCAACACATTAACAAGAGAATTCTGAGTAAAACCAAAGTTACTTTCCCTAGTAACTAGTTACTTTGAAAGTAACGAGTAACTTGAAGTAACTGAGTTACTTGTAAATAGTAATGTAACTAACTTACTGATTTAAAGGAACTTACCCAACACTCGGTCTGACCGAGGCTGATAGAGGGGCCCAGTCTGGATCACATTCCTGCATTTTGTTTCTGGTTTTCCTACAAAACACAACAAACATTGGCCTGCAAAGCCACAGTGAACAAAGCAGCAAAGCAACGAATTCACTTCAAATCAATATAAGACTTATTTGTAACCTACATCAACAATTATGTTATGATAAATACGTAATAACTACAACAGCAGACTGACCTTTGTGGAAATGCTTGGAGCAGACTAACATGTGAGCTGGAGTGTTCTGGGACGTTATATTTGGTCTTTGAATGGCTGCAATCCAGGCCATCCGTCGCCTCTTTGTTACTTTGGAAACACGGCTTTAACAATTTATCTTCCACGACGTAATCCGATTAACCGATCTCTTTACCCGTTGACTTCCCGTGGCTGTCATGCGACTAATAATACAACAGCTTCTTGCTATTATTTGTGTTCTTTTTATCGCTGTGTGGCTGTTGTTGTGAAAGCCTGCGTGTGCTAGTATCGCTTGCCACCCCTACCCAAAATCCTTTGCAGTTTTACCCCTGAATGATGTCACATTTTCAATCTCTGTAGGTCGTGTCCAAATTCATGGGCTGCATTCTCCTGAGGACGGTCTACGTGGGCCGGGTCCTCAGAAGGTCGGGTAGGCCGGAAGTAAACGGCCGTGAAATTGGACGGTCTAGCCTTCTGATTAGCGTCACCGCTGTCTCGGTGGAGTTTAATAAACTCAGCCGTCTGCTCCTTGTTATCTGAAATATAACCAGACACTGGTGTAAATTCTCGACCGTCTCATACTTCTGTTTAATTTTTGTTTGAAAATTTGTATTGTTCTGTTTAATGTTTGATGTGCTGTGTGAAAACCACCCGGGGGATTAATAAAGTTTTATCTAATCTAATCTAATAACTTTAATCTCAGCCAAACCGATTTACTCACGAACAAACAAAACACTGAAAAAAGCCCAACAATAACATTTGTAGGTTGTCTAAGTGACTTATATATTACATTTAACCCGAGTAGCAAAAGTCTGCAGTGATCTGAACATGATGTGCCGGGAGTTGTGCCGTTCTCGGCGACTCCAGTGACCCTCGAGCTCTCGGCTAGCTGTCGAGCTAGCCGGAGGGTAGCAGACGTCTCCGAAAACGTCGAAGCACTTTTGCAAATATGCGATATCTTGATAAACCGAGCAGATATTTGATGTTTACACAGCTACTTTCTCGCCTGAAAATATGTTAAAAGTTTACAGAAACATTAGTAAGAGTAATTTTAAAACTTAGTAGCGGCCGCCATTGCCGGAAACTGGAGTTTGGCTGGGCCGCGCTATGGATTCTGGGATATAGTGGGCCATGAAGGACACACCCGACCCATCCTTCAAATTCGGAGAAAAGGAGGACGCATTTGTCGGCTGCATTCGGAGGAGTCTACGAATTTGAACAGCCTTCAGCGCGTCGCTGTGACTTAATCGGTCTACAAATGCGTCCTCAGGAGGATGCAGCCCATGAATTTGGACACGACCTAAGTACGCACCGTCCGTAGTATGCGTACTGCGCGTACTATGGACGGTGCGGTGGCTGGATTGGGACACAGTCACTGTGGTTCTGTGTAAACTATACAGACCATGTTTGCAGACATCATGTGAGAAGCAGCTCTGACAGTCTGCAGACCTATAACAGTCACATTACAGTCACCACAGACTGATCACAGTCAGGTGTGTGAGACCAGCAGACTGCAACAACCCACCACACAGCTGAGACACTGCACTGAGGTGAGTGTGGTGGTTCAGAGACTCCAGGACCCAAACAGATGCAGACCATCTGGTTTAAACAGGTCAGACTGTGGATGTAGGAAATTATCAAGCAGGTTTTTTGTCTTCATCCTGTTGTTCCTGAGGATGGAGTCATCAGGTGAAGCAGGATGGAGTGAAGAGCAGGCTGGGATCAGCTGTGGTGTCATGTAGATGGAGGGCGAGGTGCTGCAGGACGCTGTGGAGGAGCTGAGGCTGTGATATTCTTGAGGTGTCATCTGTAGAGGTGCAGGTTTCCTTCAGGAGTCTGATCCATTTGAATTCCCTGGAGATGGAGACCATAGGCTGTCCTCCACCAAGGACACTTAGTTCATCCTGGAGGCTGAAATAGCGGATGAACTCCTGACAGCGAGGGGTGGAGTCAGGACCGTCTGCCAGTGCTTCATGCTGTGGTCCTGGGTTTAGATCCTGGTGGAGCTCAGTGGAGCCTTTGGTTGGGTGCTCAGTGTGCTCCATGGACCTGAAGCCTGGGCTGGTCCTGACCACGGCACAGCTAGAGTTCAGATCTTTCTAGCTTCACTGAGGAGTCCAGGAGCTGTGTCCTTCTTCAGTCTGGTGCAGGGTGGAGGTCTTTGGTTCATTCATGGATTTTTCAGCTTAGACAGACATTTGTCTGACAGGAACAAACAGTCAACCTCATCATCTGAAAACACAAAACAGCAGCAGTCAAAAACATCACATCATTTTAAGACTTTAATAAGAAACAAAGACCTAAAACAAATGCTAATCAAGTCAACCAGACGAAGTTATTTAGAGTAAATACAGGAGCCACAGTCAGACCAACATGTGCTGGTTTTTGATATTTCCAGAAGCTTCCTGCTGTATCACAGTTTCTCCTGCATGCAGCAAATATGTGTGCTCACCGAGAGCTTCCAGTCTTATAAAACATTAATATGTTCAGTAAATGTGATTATTCTTCATGCACTGTTTGTGATGTGAGGAGGGTCAGTGCTGCAGCTGCAGCAGGCTGTGGTTCAGTCCAACCAGCTGAGCCTGTGACACACGTTTATTTTCACTTCATAGGTGGATGATGTTCTTAGTTTATCAGTGAAGTAATTCAGGTTCACTTTAACTGCTCGAAGATGAATCAAAATCTTATCAACTGTAAACACATAAATGTGAACTGTGGATTTATGTGTTTACAGTTGATAAGATTTTGATTGAAATATGGATAATATGAAGCTCGATGTTTGGATCCTGCCTTCAATACAAGAAACAAACTGTAGATGAAGATGAATCATCAGAGGCTGGATGTTTCTGATCACTTTCATGGTTTTATTGTGACTAAAGAACATAAAAGGCTTTGAATCAGACAGCAAAACGGTGGATGTATGCATGATAGATGGATGTTTGGGTGGATGGTGAAGTGGAGCCAACTTTAGCCTCTTTCCACTGACGACTCTTTTCAGTTCCTTTGTTTCCAGAGGTCCTGCAGCAGCTTTACATCCTCTTCTGTTTGATCCAGTTCAAGACTCTGCAGGTTCAGAGATGTCACAGTATTTAACTGTTTGTGTCTCTATGACTAAAGTCTGAGATTATCACACACGTGTAGGATTTGGGGTTCAGTTCTGGCTGAAGCTTTTCACTGATTTTGAGGACCCAGAGTTCAGCAGTTGTTGAAAGTTCGGAGGTCAGACTGGCTGCAGAACAGCGAGCTTCATAAAGCTCAGTGTTTGAGAACTGAGTCACATGACGTAAAGAGCAGCAGCGTCTCTGAGGTTTACCGTCGGTCACCTGAACTCTCAGAAAGTCCCCGCTCTCTCTGTGCTTTCACTTCCTGTTCAGCCAGCAGCCAATCAGAAAAGCAGCTGCTGCTGTGTCAGCTGTTACTACAGGCAGAAGACTGTATGTGAACAGCAACAGAGGCGCCGCTTGCTGGATCCACACTCAGTCAGATCAGTCAGAGTTTAAGGCTGGAATGTCCCAAACCAGTTTAACCAGTTTAACCAGTCTGACAGTCTGAGTGGAGTCTGCAGGTTTGAGTCACATCAGTAATAATCACCTGTCCACACAAAGTCTGAAAAAATACATAAATAAAAACTTAGAGCTGATTATTGCAGCAAGCAGCCAATCAGAAGCAGCTGAGTCATCAGTTACCAGGTAAAGCTGAACAGCAGCAGAAGTGTAATGAAATAATGTAATGTGTATGTGTTAGCAGCGCCCGGGGAGCAGTGTGTAGGGACGGTACCTGCTCAGGGGTACCTCAGGGTAGCCGTTCAGTGGAGTTGAACCCCGACCTTCCGATCATGGGGCCACCACTCTACCTACTGAGCTATCCCTGCCCCCACAGTGCTCTGATCCTTCACTGCAGTACGGTAACAAACAGACACGAAGTCCTGCATTAGAAACAAATCGACTTCTATTCTTACTTTATTTTCTTATTGTGAAGCAGTGACAGGGGGGAAGAAAAACTCCCTTTAAACAGGAAGAAACCAACTGAACCAGCCTCAGGGAGGGGCGGGGCCATTGATATACCTACATGTTAGCTAGCTGTCTAACTGCACGTCCTATAGTGGATTTATTTCTACCTCTGAACTGTCCCACCATCATCACTCTGCTGGATTCAGTGTCAGTGATGTTCTGCTTCCATGGGCAGAAAAGGATGTAGTCAGCCACCCATTGTTCTCCCACTTAAAAGATAAGAGAGGCCTGTAATTTTCATCATAGATATATTTCAACTATGAGAGACAAAAGAGGGACAATATCCAGAAAAATCACATTGACAGAATTTTAAAGAATTTATTTGCAGATTATGGTAGAAAATAAGTAATTGATCACCTACAAACAAGCCAGATTCCTGGCTCTCACAGACCTGTAACTTCTTCTGTTACTCCTCTAAACATATGGACATTTGGTACTGTCCATATGTTTTTCATATTACTGCTCAAAGAAATAAAGGGAATACATAATAAGACATCCCAGATCTGCATGGGTGAAATATTCTTATTAAATATTTTGTTCTTTACATAGTTGAATGTGCTGACAACAAAATCACACAAAAATTATCAATGGAAATGAAATTTATCAATCCACGTAGGCCTGGATTTGGATTTGGAAAAAAACAAAGGACAGGTTGATCCAACGTTGATGTCGTGTCCTGTTACGAGTTCAATATTGGGGATGGAGACAAGAGGAAAAAACACAATAACAACACTGGTCCGGTCGGGTTGAGTCAAACGATGATTTTAATGATCACACGCGTGGGAGATGGACACCCAACTAAAACTACATAATAATTCACAATCTTTAATTAGGGGTCTAACATGGCATAAAATGATATTATAATTTAACAGTCCTTAAAACACATCAAAATGAGGCTCAGTAGTGTGAGTGGCCTCCACGTGCCTCCCTACAACACCTGGGCATGCTCCGGACGAGGTGGTGGATGGTCTCCTGAGGGATCTCCTCCCAGACCAGGACTAAAGCATCTGCCCACTCCTGGACAGTCTGTGGTGCAGTTGGTGGATGGAGTGAGACACGATGTCCCAGATGTGCTCAATTGGATTCAGGTCTGGGGAACGGGTGCGCCAGTCCACAGCATCAATGCCTTCGTCTTGCAGGAACTGCTGACACACTCCAGCTACATGAGGTCTGGTATTGTCTTGCATTAGGAGGGACCCGGGGCCACCCGCACCAGCAGTGGTCTCACAAGGGGTCTGAGGATCTCATGTCAGTACCTAATGGCAGTCAGGCTGCCTCTGCCGAGCACATGGAGGGCTGTGCGGCCCCACAAAGAAATGCCACCACACACCATTACTGACCCACTGCCAAACCATCATGCTGGAGGATGTTGCAGGCAGCAGAAGGTTCTCCACGGCGTCTCCAGACTCTGTCACGTCTGTCACATGTGCTCAGTGTGAACCTACTTTCATCTGTGAGGAGCACAGGGCGCCAGTGGCGAAGTTACCAATCTTGGTGCTCTCTGGGAAATGCTAAACGTCCTGCACAGTGTTGGGCTGCAAGCACAACCCTCACCTGTGGATAACGGGCCCTCATGCCACCCTCGTGGAGTCTGTTTCTGAGATCTTCCTTAAGGCAGAGTTTGATGTAGACCTTGCAGTTCTCAGTCCATGTTGATTGAATCTTGTTTTATCTTCTTAGTATTCGTGCTTGTTGCGCTATGTCAGCATTTTTCTTTGTCAGATGCTCGTTTATGTAGACACAGGTTCCTCTCAGCTTCTTAGCCTGTCTTAGTAGCTCCATTTTTGAGTTTCTATTCACAAAGTGTATTATTATAGATGGTTTCCACTGTTATTTCTTCAAGGCAGAGAATGGCAAGTCGCAGTGTTGTTACTATTAATAGTTATTCCCTTGCCACTGAAAAAAAAGAAACTTTGTCAGTGTCATCTTCTATAGGCTCACTGCCTTCCTCTGCTACTACAGCTCTGGCATACACTGTTTTGTCTCCAATCCACTTACTATCAACTCATTCATACGGATGCTCTAGATCTGCCCTCGGGACTCAAGTAGGGCTATTTTTGTCCTTTTCTTCATTTAGTTTCTGTAGTTCTTCATTCTGTCCCATCATGTCCAATAGCAACTTCTGTTGTTTGTAGATATTAGAAAGCTCTCCTGACATATAATTTATAGATTTCATAATCTCCTCTATCCAGTCCTCAGACTGTGACCTTCTTTGGTGGCATTTTGTAGGCAGCTTTAACAGATGATCATCCACTGTCAGGGCACTTGGGCATAAATAAAACTTATTACAAAGTCCTCAAACACCTTTTCTGGCCAGGACTCAAATCTGATGTAGCACTATACTGTCCTACCTGTCACGTTTATAAAGTCTCCAAGTCCCTGAAAGTCAGCGAGCACTTGAAAGATTTCAGCAGACGTTAAAGTCCATGCTCCACAAAAACTGTCTGGATAAAGGCAGGAACTGGAATGAAGGCATCCCATTTCTGTCGTGTGCTGTGCATGAAGCAGTGCAAGAATCATTGGGGTTCAGTCCTGCTGAACCTGTGTTTGGACATGAGTATGTTGCCAGAATGAGAAATTGCCTTAAATCAGCTTGCTCTTTAGCCAAGGATACCTTGACCACTAGCCAGGTAAAGATGAAAAAAAACTGACCAGAGAGCCCTTGCTAGCAGGTTTCAGCCCCCCCAGGACATGCACCATTGGTCCGCCCAGGCAGACAGGTGAGAGACAGGAGAGGGTCCACCAAGGAGACAGAGACCATGACACTTAAGCTCTGCTTGTGTTGTTGGCTATAACACTAGTCCTTGTATTTGTTCACCAGAAAATGTTCTAATAATGACACTTTTATCGTTGTCTAGGATTCAGCCTAACCCTGGGCCCCTGGCTGTGTCTCATACATCATATTTAAACTGCCTTATTGAAACATACTTCATACAAACGCTTGTACTTTGGTACCTTTGAAAATCAGTTTTGGACTGTTGGCTGCAATTAGCCTCCACCTGCTTCCCCTAGCACAGGTAGTGATGGGGAAAACAGGTGCTGCAGGGGTCCAAACAATACACTTCTCTTCACTCAACTCAGTCTCTCCAAACACTCCAGAGCAGGGAAACATCCAGAGGTCTGTATCCTTGGAAAAGAACGATGGGATTACTTGCATGAGAAAAGGGCAAGACATACACACAAGATTAAGAAACCGGCGCTGAACTAACTGCAAAGTTTAACAAAGAATGTGGTGGCCTCCTGATCAGACCGTCTGGGAGAGCTGGTTGATTTCTGCAGGCGTGTTCAGCCAAAGGCGGGAACACAGATACAAAAGACAGGGAGAAACAGGGGGGCACAAAGAAAGACTTTTATATGTCATTTAAAAACTTTGAATAAACAATTATCTGAATGTTACAACAAAAGTGGTCATCTGATTAAATGTATAGGAGTCCATTACTGTATATAGTAACTATTAAGTCTAGTATACCCCAGTAAGCTATAGTACTTTTTCCTTTCGGAAGGTGCCATCTGTGCAGTCTGCAGTTCTGTTGAAGAAAGATGTTGAATCTATTTAAATACTGTAGAAAAATAATTGATTTCTGTGCATTTGTTTTACTCGTGCATTAAATTAAAGTTTACATCGATTAAGGGCGGGGGGTGGTTCCCTAACGTTTTTGCTGGGAGTTGGAAACCCTATGAGTTAGGTAGGTAAGTACTCTTTAAAATACCAGGATAGGGAGGATGGTGCAGGTTTAACTTTACTAGATTGATCAGTGTTGCTGAACTATAAGATGTTTTGGCTGCAGTGTGTTTTTTGCATACAGCTATAACAGAGTAGCTTCAGTCTCTTGTTTTTTAAAACTTGAGTATGAACTTATACAGAATGCAGCAAGATATTTATAAAAAACAGTTTTATTGATTAGAAAATACGCTATATCAGATTCATATCGGTATCGGCAGATATCCAAATTTATGATATCGGTGTCGGACATTAAAGAGTGGTATCGTGCATCTCTAGTTCCTGTGCAACAGTGGGAAATCCCCACATAAGAACAAACACTCACCATCACTAACATCCCTAACAGTTGTCACGGTCCCCGTGTCTCTCTGGTTGGCCCACGCTGGCTACAGGTTTTGTTGTTGTTAGTTTTGGTTTTTTGTCTCTCCTCCTCCTCTCTGCCTGGGTGGAGCTCATTACGGGCTGTCACTCTTGGCCCACGCACCCCTGTGGATGGTGTCCACCTGCGGCTGATCTGGCTGATTTCCCCAGCTGCTATTTAAGGCAGTGGCACAGAGCAGCTCACCGCTGGAACGTCGAACCACCTGAGTTCGTGCTCGCGGCATATTCAAAGAAGAATCGCTTACACGTGTTTTATGTTGTGGAACTAACCTTGAACTTCTGTCTGTAGATTCTGGACCGAATCACCGGACCTGTCCAAGTGGGGCAGTGTGTGGAGTGTTGGAGCGAGTGCGGCTGAAGAGGAGTGCGTATGTGCGGAGGAGCGGTGGCGGTGACTGAGTGGAAGAGGAAGCGTGTGTGTGGATTCCCCCCTCCTTCTCTCCCTGGAGCCCTGGACCCCCTCCCAACTCACTGTACATATATTTTGCACTAAGGTGATCCCTGTTGTAAATAAATCCCCTTTTTGTTTCCTTGAAAGAACTGTCTGCGCGTGAGTCCGTTCAGTAGCCATGACAACAGTATCACACAGGACATCCTGTCCACTCCTTTAGTCGGAGCATATACACTGAGAAAAACAAATTCACATTTTCATATTTGACTTTAACTTTCAGTAAACAGCCCCCCCTCCCCCCAGGGACATAGAGTGTGTTCCTAAACATCATCATCACCAGTAGGTGCTTGAGCTCTCCCTTTCAAAATCAGTTTCTTCAAAAGACAAATCTCTTGGTCTGTCAACACATCATCAATAAAATTTCCAGATTTTAGGGTCAAGACCCGTGACGATTCAACAAACAGCTTCAGGTCTGGAGAATAGTCCTCCACTTTCACCATCCTGAGGCCTTTGGTTTTCTGTAGGAACCTCCTGATGTCAGCAGGAGAGTACAGATTCTGGTGTTCCTGCCTCAGGAACCAGAGTTTTAACATTTTTGTACTACAGTGGGCAGGTTCAGAGCTCCTCCACTTCTGAGACAATCTCAACTGCCCTGCCGCAGGCAGCAGGGCTGCCTGCGGCCCCAGCAGCAGGGCTGCCTGCGGCCCCAGCAGCAGGGCTGCCTGCGGCCCCAGCAGCAGGGCTGCCTGCGGCCCCAGCAGCAGGGCTGCCTGCGGCCTCGGCAGGCTTCGCATTGGCGAACAACATTTCCCCACCAGGTGGCTGGCGCCCGGCCTCCAGCTACATCATCTTGTCGTGGTCCTGGGTCAGTGACCCAGTGTTTTTGGTTGTGTACTTTTACTTTTGATAGTTTTTTGTATTATGACTGTTGTTTTGGGTTTCCCAGGGTTCAGTTGTGTTCCCTCTGTTTGGTGTCATCCCTGTTTGTGTATCCCCTTTAGTGTAGTAGGTCTCTGTGTTTAGTCTGTGTCATTGCGTGTATGTGTTTCCTGTTTTACTTTGAAGGGCTCTGTCTGATGTCAGTGTGTTCTGTTTTGCCCAGTTTAGGTTTTCTTAGTTTCATGTTCACCCGCGCCATTTCTGTTTGTATCTACTTTTGTTTATTAAACTCACTTGCGCCAGAGCTGCTGCTTCCTGGGTCCTAAATCATCCTCACACGGCGTGCCCTGGCAACCCGTGACACATCTGCTGGCTGCGGGTTTCTTAGGCTTTCTGGACAGGATCGGATTAAAGGCCCTTCTCCACCACAACCCAAACATTTCATGCTCTGACGTGTAGTTGAAACCCTCCATCTTTAAAGACAGGTTCAGCTCGCCAGCGGTGTCTTTGAGGATCATAAAAACCTGCCTTCTGTGACACACAACATGTTTGAGGAGCACAGATTTGCACCCAAAGAAACCTTTATCTTTATGGGCGAAATGAGGTGGCCACACCGGGACAGCTCCTTGGCTTCATTTTTAATAAAAGGAGGTGCATTTGAGATGGTAACCCTTTTAGCAGGGCTGACCAACGGGAGAATGGGCACAAAGGTTTCATGAATAATGACACCTCTCTCCACCAAATAGTTAACCTTAGACACAATATCAAGAAAGATAACAATCATTCATACGGGAGGCAGATTTCAGGCTGTCATAGCCCACCACCTCTCCTACAGCTAAACCAGCCTCCTCCACCCAACAGTTCACAGTCAGTATGAGTTTGACAGCATGACAGCGTGTCAGCTTCTCAAACTCTGCACCGCCCTCAGCAGCAAGCAGAGTGCCAAACTGAGAGGGATCACAATGTGACAACATCTTGTAGAGTAACCATGACGGTTCATATGCTTTGGATTTTGTAAAGGTTCATCAGTCTAACCCAGTCTTAATCATTACTTTTTTCTAGTGTAATGGTTTCATTTAGTGACAACATTTTTAGGAAGCATGACTTATTTCCGACATGATTCTTACAAGTGTTGGTGTTTAGTTGTGTTGTTGCTTTTAATTTCTGGTAATGTACAACCTAATCCAGGTGCTGACTTCACTACCTTTGTTAAAACACTCCTGCTCACCTTACAGCATACATACTATTTTTTTCTTAATATCCCTGATAACAGCATGCCCATAAGTTCTGTGATGTTTCAAGTTCATCTTTCGGTTTTAGATTCACAGGTACATGAAGCTCTAAAATGTTTGTCGTTTGTCTAATGTGCTGGTCCGGACAATTTGCTGCTGTTATTTATAAGATGTGATCCAGTGACCTAAACAGTTCCAGCCCTATATTAAAATTATCTGTTCTTGTGGATATCTTGTAAGTGAGCAACTGAAGGAGTATCTTATAAGTTATGATATCATATGTTCAGTCTGCTTTTAGGAAAGGTCACAGTACAACTACAGCAGCATTAATAAAGTAAAAAATCATTTATTGAGGCTTTAGACAATAAGAAACAAACATTACCTTCTGCTTCTTTGATGTGGTTAAAGGTGCTCCCCAGGGATCAGTTCTGGGGCCCTTATTATTCACCTTATATGTTGATGCTCTTGATCAAGGAGTATCAAACATGAATTTCCATTTTTATGCCGATGACACTGTGATGTATTCCACTGGATCCACACCTCAGCAGGCATCAGCTCCAACAAGCCTTCCATGCTGTCCAACAAACTTAACACACTTCTAAATTTGCTCTCATTGATAAAACAAAAATAATAAAAATGTTGTTTTCATCAACTAAATGTAAGTCTTTGAATTTTCCACCTAGTAACACTTTTCATGTTTTGACTGATAATTCTTCTTTAGGTCATTTATCAAACAGTTGGTAAAAAAAACACTGAAGCTCAGATTTTTCTTTCGAATTAAGTCCTGACTTTCTTTTGAGGCTAAGAAAAGACTTGTGTCTGCCACTTTCATGTCATTGCTTGACTATAGCGACGTAATATGAATGCTTCATCAAAGTGTTTAAATTCTCTTGAAACTTCTACTACCAAGCCTTGAGATTCATCACAAACCTCAATAGTTTTACTCATCATTGCATGTTGTACTCGACTGTAGGATGTTCTTATATGTTCATTTATATAGGAGTTCGCACTGAGTTGGGGGGAAAAAAGCTCTCAGGTTCTTTGTCCCTTTATGCATGGAAACAGCTTCAGAATGAGCTGCACTGTGAGTTTTAACAAATGCCTAATAATTTAAATAAACTAAAAACAGAACTTGTTTTAAAACATGTCTAGCTCTATTAATATTAGGGGGACCAGGCTTACAGTTGCTCGTATTTGAAGAAGAGCTAAAAGAAAACAAAGACAACAGTACCAGAGAAAATGAAGGTAAAAACGAGGAACTAGTCAGCCTCACTAATTTGATTCTTCACCTTCATTATCCGTTTTCTCAGTCTGAAAAACTCTGGATGGTTTTTTCACTGAAACATATATCACTTATAGTTATATGATGGACATGATCTGGAGACTCGCAGCTTCCATGTCAGGGTTTCCACATTCAAACTGGATGAAAGGTTTAGAAGTTTCAGCTCTTTAACATCAGCCACCCTCTTTTTAAAGTAATTGGTCAGTTGACTCAGAGGCTATTTGATGGGCAGGTGTGGACAGTTCCTTTGTTATGTCATTATCAATAAAGCAGACAAAAGGCCTGCAGTTGATCTGAGGTGTGGTGCTTGCATTTGGAAGATTTTGCTGTGAGCAGACAACATGTGGTCAAAGCTGCCCTCCTGTGAATTTACTCTGTTGGTGTCATAGCCCCTGTAGGAGTTCAGAGGTAAGAGGTCAAGAGTTAATGTTTCCATTGTAACACCTCCAGATTTGACAGAGAAACACTCATTTTTAACACTCGATTTTAACTACTATCATTTTACACCTCAGACTTACATTAAAAGAATGTGACTCTGCTTAGAGTAAAATTAACTCTACTTTTGCAAGAAGACTATTAACACCAAAACATTTAACACTTTTGAATTTGCTGTGTACGTTCATTAATAATCCTAACTGATAAGGGAAGAAATGAGTGCTTGTAGCAGTAAGAAACTCTGCACCTTCGCCCCCAGTTTAGTAAAACGTAGTCAGAATGCAGAACATGAGAGGTTAAAATGCCGTCTGCCTGTCTGAGGATGTTCTAGTAGTTCTTGGGGGTTTACAGGAGCTGTCGTGCCCATAATCCTCCCTGCTGTCCTAATCAAAGTTTAAATGTGAGCTTTTGATTTTACAGTTAAATTACCAAACCAGCGTGCAGTGCCATACCTTAAGATCGACTCAACTGTTGCTCTGTAAAAAATCATCATGATATCACTGTGAATGCCAAACAACCAGAGAGAGTGTAGATGCTGACGGATCAGAGCACAGACACTGTTTGCTTGTGTTCTCCAGCTGAGATCACTGTCAGTATGAACTCGCAGGTATTTGAAGGAGTTCATTTTTTAATTCAGTTCAATTCAATCCTCCACCAGGATCCACCAGCATCTCCACTGTCTTGTATTAATCTGCAGTTGGTGAGCATCGCAGCAGCTGACACTTCTCCACTGCACAGCTGTGGGGTTTTAAATTGGACTTTGCAGGTAAAGACTAAGTACCACAGTGTGATCAGATAATTTCACAACATCTTGATTTGAATGGGAGATTAGTGTAAAGTGTGATTAATTCATATTTTACACTGCTGTGTAAGAAAAGCTTAAATTAAGAGTTCAGTATTGAATATTACATAAAATAAACTATATACACAATGCAGAGATGCAGAAATGTGTGCATGCAGCACAGAGCCATGGCTCGGTGTCTCACAGGATTAACTGTATTTTCACAAGTGTTACAGTTTTTCTTACTGATTAAAAACTTCCATTAAGGCTGTTAATTCTACACAAAGTAATTAAGCAAAATATTAAATTACAGAAAAGTGTTTTTCAGTTTCTGCTCAAGAAATGTAATTTTTTTACAACTACAGTTAAAAAAAAACAGAAGGTCTGGGTAATGTAATACCAGAACATTGTGTAATTTTAAATATTTATTTCTTACAATATAAAGAGTCTTCAGATTTCTTCCTGAAGAAAGCGGAGATGTAGTCAGTGGGCTGTGTGTGGTCCGAGATACACTGAACAAAAATATAAAGGCAACACCTTTGTTACTGCTCCCATTCCCCATGGGATGGACGTAGAGACCTAAAATTCATTCCAGATACACAATATAACCATCCCTCCCAAACAGTGGTCACAAATCAGTCCAAATGTGTGGTAGTGGGCACATCTGCTATATTGAGATAATCCATCCCACCTCACAGGTGTGCCACATCAGGATGCTGATCTGACATCATGAGTAGTGCACAGGTGTACCTCAGACTGCCCACAACAAAAGGCCACCCTGGAATGTGCAGTTTTGTCTCACAGCAAAATGCCACAGATGCCACAAGCAATGAGGGAGCGTGCAACTGGCATGCTGACAGCAGGAATGTCAACCAGATCTGTCGCCCGTGCATTGAATGTTCATTTCTCAACCATAAGCCGTCTCCACAGGCGTTTCAGAGAATATGGCAGCACATCCAACCGGCCTCACAACCGCAGACCTCGTGTAACCACACCAGCCCAGGACCTCCACATCCAGCAGGTTCACCTCCAAGATCGTCTGAGACCAGCCACCCAGACAGCTGCTGGAACAATTGGTTTGCACAACCAAACAATTTCTGCACAAACTGTCAGAAACCGTCTCAGGGACGCTCAACTGCATGCCCGTCGTCCTCATCGGGGTCTTGACCTGACTCCAGCTCGTCGCCGTAACAGACTTGTGTGGGCAAATGCTCACATTCGATGGCGTCTGGCACGTTGGAGAGGTGTGCGCTTCACGGATGAATCATGGTTCACATTGTTCAGGGCAGATGGCAGCTGAGAATGTTCCAGTTCTTGCATGGCCAGCATACTCACCGGACATGTCACCCATTGAGCATGTTCGGGATGTGCTTGACCGGCGTATACGACAGCGTGTACCAGTTCCCACGAATATCCAACAACCTCGCACAGCCATTGAAGTGGAGTGGACCAACATTCCACAGGCCACAATTGACAATCTGATAGACTCCATGCGACGATGTGTTGCACTGCATGAGGCAAATGGTGGTCACACCAGATACTGACCGGTTCTGGGTCCCCAGACCCCCAATAGCACAAAAAACTGCACATTCCAGGGTGGCCTTTTGTTGTGGGCAGTCTGAGGTACACCTGTGCACTACTCATGATGTCAGATCAGCATCCTGATGTGGCACACCTGTGAGGTGGCATGGATTATCTCAATATGGCAGATGTGCCCACTACCACACATTTGGACTGATTTGTGACCACTGTTTGGGAGGGATGGTTATATTGTGTATCTGGAATGAATTTTAGGTCTCTACGTCCATCCCATGGGGAATGGGAGCAGTAACAAAGGTGTTGCGTTTATATTTTTGTTCAGTGTATATAAATCTAGTCTAACAGCGTAACAGCTTGTAGCTCAGTGTTCCAACATTTAGAAGTAGCAGCTGTTATCACAACTAGAGATCAGTGAGGTACTAACATGCTGTTAGTTCATTCTGTAAGGTAGACTCTCCAATAATACATAAAGAGAAAAAAACAACAATCATATGACCCCCCAGAAGCACTTTGCCAACAATGCTGGGATGGCGCAGTGGGTATGCTGTCAGGTGGTGTGTGGAGGCGGCAGTCACGCCTGCCAAAGATCATCTGGATGGATCTTGATATCCCATAGTGCCAAAGGACGCAGGTCCTTCGAGTGAGGTCACGCCAACTCTGGAAATTCACCCCACGGGAGATTTCCCCACTGGAGCACTCTCGTGATGACACCATGTGTTCAGCCTTTGACCAAATGATAGAAGCTGATGGTCATGTGATGCACCCTGGACTGAAACTACCTGTGCTTCGTATGTTGAAAGGCTTTGCCAAGTGAGTCGCGACACTGGCATGGAGGAGACACACACCAGTGTACAGTGTTGCTGGTGAAATGATTTCCCAGGTTCATTATACAGCAATGAATAAGGGCCCCATTTTATTGGCCCGGCATCCCTTCCAACAGCACCTTTGCACCTGTTACCATTAATGGAGGTCTTGTTTGAGCGCATTGGCATGGACCTCATCGGGGCATTTCACCGGAGTGCATCGCTTTGTATTAGTGGATTATGCAACGCGATACCCAGAAGCAGTGCTGCTGCCCACCACCCAGTTTAGTGCAGGCGCCATTTCAGGTCATCTACCAAGTCAGCATCCTGAAAGAGATACTGACTGACCAGGGCACACCCTTCATGTCTCGCACACTAAAGGAACTGCAAATTACTGGGTGTTAAATCTGTTCAGACTGATGAGCTGGGGAGCGGCTGAATAAGACTTTAAACTCCATGATTCGTAAGTTCCCTCCATTGGATTTTCACACGCAGTCGGACAGGGGAGGGGCCACGCAGATTTACCACCTCAGCCTGCTGAAAGCATGGAGATGGATAGATGATAGATGAAGTGTAAGTGGAGCTAACTTTAACCTCTTTCCATGACAGAGTTTTTCTTGTATCGAGATCCTGCAGCAGCTTCATATCCTCTTCTGTTTGATCCAGTTACAGACTGTGCAGGTTCAGAGGTGTCACAGTCTGTAACACTGAACTCTTTATGTTCTTTGAATGTCCTTCCAACAGGAGTTCAGTTCAATTTTATTTATATACGTCAAATCACAACAGCAGTGGCCTCAGTGTCCAGACCTGCTGACTGTGAACTTCTACACTGATGCAGTTTCCAAAAATCCTCCAAAGCTGAAGCTGCTGACACAGAAGCACTGAAACCATCGCAGTCAGACTCTGTTTATTAACCGTCCACGTGACTCGAGGACAAAATACTGACACTTTATTTGACTTGCAGCAGGAGAAATATGTCTGGGCTCAGAGTTTTATCCTCTGTGTGATTAAAGTCTGAGGTTTATGACACGTGTGTTGGAATTGGGGTTCAGCTTTGGATTAAGTTTTCACTTTCCACTGATTTTTGAGGACTCAGAGGTGAACAGCTGTTAAACCTGTGGAGGAGTTTTTATGTGATGAGCTCTGATCATGTTTCAGAGAACAGCGAGCTTCATGAAGCTCAGACATTTACATGTCTGTGTTTGAGAACTGAGTCACATGACGTAAGCAGCAGCAGCGTCTCTGAGGTTTACCATCGGTCACCTGAACTCTCAGAAAGTCCCCTCTCTCTCTGTGCTTTCACTTCCTGTTCAGCCAATAGGAAAAGAGCAGCTCCTGATGTGTCAGCTGTTACTACAGGCAGAAGTCTTTTATGTGAACAGCAGCAGAGACGCTCAGAGTCAGACGCCCTGCTGGATCCACACTCAGTCAGAGTTTAAGGCTGGAATGTTTTTAAACCAGTTTAACCAGTTTGACTGTCTGACTGGAGTCTGCAGGTTCAAGTCACATTAATAATAAACACCAGTCCACACACACAGTCTAAAAGTTAAATATTTAGAGCTGATCATTGCAGCAGGACAGCCAATCAGAAACAGCCAAGTCATCAGTTACCAGGTAAAGCTGGACAGCAGAGGAAGTGCTCTGATCCTTCAGTACAGCAATACTACAAACAGACAGTAAGTCCTGCATTAGAAACAAATCGACTGCGGCCGCCCTCGTCAACAATCACGGTGCACAGACTGTGAGATCATTTCAAACTCCTGCTCTGAATGTCTGACTCTGAGGTTAAGGCCTTTTTATTTGCCCACAGTGCTGCAGTGCATCATTGTGAGTGTCGTGCACATCCCCCCCTCCGCTAACTGAAGGAGCTGCACGACATGAACAACGAGCACGAAAATAAACACCCAAGCGCTGCTGTCATTGTTCTGGGAGACTTTAATCATTGTAATCTCCAGAAAAACGTGCCTTAACTTTGTAACCTTCCCCACCAGGGGGAATAAAAAACAGGATCAGTCTTCACAAATGAAATTTTAATCATTAGAGAAAAAATTACCAGTAATCATCCCACAGATGTAATATTATCTACAGCTACTCTTAGTACCATTGATGTTAAGCTAGACTCTTTTTCTCCAGTTGAACTTTCTGAGTTATGTGATTGTTGGGTTTTTCTCTCTAGCTATTATTATTGTAGGATATACTTGTTGTGATTTATATAAATAAAATTGAATTGAATTGAATATTGTTAAAATTATGACCTGGAGAGCTCTGCACAAGAATTCCAGTGTGCATGGACTGTTGGTCCTGTGCACAAATGGCAAATAAAATTCTTGCATCTATATAATAATAAAATAACACATCACAGGGTCAGACTGAGGAACAGCTCACAGCTTTGTGCCCTCACAACTTAGATCAGTCATTTTTATACTGGAGTTTGGTGAGTCAGGATGTGTTTTGCGGTGATGTGAGTTGCAGGTTTTAACAGATCTCAGTATGAACGAATATCTGAGTGACTTGCTGATCAAATAAAAGTTTATAACCTGCTGGTTTAATCTGTGATAACCAGAGATGAACAATCAACCAGCAGAATCCGCTGATTCCCAATGTTCTCAGGCTGGATCTATGTTTGATTATGAGCTGGTTCACTTCATGCATGGCCAACACGCACGCACACACACACACACACACACACACACACACACACACACACATACACACACACACACACACACACACACACACACACACACACACACACACATACACAAGGTTCACCAAAGTAAACAGGGACCAACATGAAAACATTCACAACACTGACACTGTCATGATAACAGTCTATTAAAATGTTGCTTCCATCCACAGGATGAATAACACAAGCCTGCATTTGAACAGATCTTTACTACAGACGTCTGACAGCATGTTAAAAATATGAAAGAAAATTAAATGAATATATATAAATATTCCCTTAAAAATAAATATTGGTGGAGGGGTGTGCTCTCTGAGTGCTTCCTGTTTTCAGAGGTTTCACTGAGAGATCCTCGAACTCACTGCAGTTTGAAACAAACTGTAAAGTTTAATCATTTTTTTTATTATGAAAATAATATTTAACTTTGGAGAAAAGTTGATTTTATCAGCCTTCAGTTAAGAAAATACAACAAAATCAGTATCAACAAAAATTAGAAAAAAATTAGAAAAAGGTTGGACACCTGAATCAGAGCATGTGAGTGTGTGCTTCTGTGTATTTGTGTAGTTGTGTGTGTACATGCTGACACATGCTGTCACTTTGTTGGGACAAAAACAGAAAGTAGAAACCTCCAACAGCCAATCAGAAAAGCAGCTGCTGCTGTGTCAGCTGTTACTACAGGCAGAAGTTTGTACATGAACAGCAGCAGACACACAGAGTCAGACGCCCCCTGCTGGATCCACACTGTAACAGCTGATCAGGGATCAGTCTGAGTCAGTCAGCAGATAAAGCTGGACAGCAGCAGAGGGTGAGGCACTCTGATCCTTTACTGCAGTACAAGTAGCACAGTCCTATTTCTGACTGGAACAGCTGGAAGCATCTAAAATCAGATTACGCACTGAGAGTCTGAATCTTCCACCTCACAGATTTAAATACAACACATGTTTATAACATGTTTGCTAATGAACGTGTGAGTTAAATAAAACATGTGAGTTATATTCCTCTGTGTGTGTGACGGTGAGTTTATGTGTGCTTCTGGATTATTACAGTCTCTCATTATCATCCCCCTGTTCTCCCACTGTAACCAGTATAACCAGTATCAGTGCTGGTGCCTACGCTCACTGCTAGTTCACCTTGTTTAAAGGTCCATGAAGAACATGAAGATCAGACGTTAACACTGAACACGAACACCGTGTGTACAACTACACACTAACAACATGACGTCAAGGTGTCGATGAGCACTGGCACGTCTCATTGACTCAGGTACATCAGCGGCTCCTTTCCAGTACAAATGAGTACCACCTAACATGTGTGGGATTGTGATGTCCATGACCTCATTTGCACCCGACACAAACGCCACAACATACAGTGGGGCAAAAAAGTATTTAGTCAGCCACCGATTGTGCAAGTTCCCCCACCTAAAATGATGACAGAGGTCAGTAATTTGCACCAGAGGTACACTTCAACTGTGAGAGACAGAATGTGAAAAAAAATCCATGAATCCACATGGTAGGATTTGTAAAGAATTTATTCGTAAATCAGGGTGGAAAATAAGTATTTGGTCAATAACAAAAATACAACTCAATACTTTGTAACATAACCTTTGTTGGCAATAACAGAGGTCAAAGGTTTACTATAGGTCTTTACCAGGTTTCCACCCCCATGCTTCACAGTAGGTATGATGTTCTTGGGATGCAACTCAGTATTCTTCTTCCTCCAAACACGACGAGTTGAGTTTATACCAAAAAGTTCTACTTTGGTTTCATCTGACCACATGACATTCTCCCAATCCTCTGCTGTATCATCCATGTGCTCTCTGGCAAACTTCAGACGGGCCTGGACATGCACTGGCTTCAGCAGCGGAACACGTCTGGCACTGCGGGATTTGATTCCCTGCCGTTGTAGTGTGTTACTGATGGTGACCTTTGTTACTTTGGTCCCAGCTCTCTGCAGGTCATTCACCAGGTCCCCCCGTGTGGTTCTGGGATCTTTGCTCACCGTTCTCATGATCATTTTGACCCCACGGGATGAGATCTTGCGTGGAGCCCCAGATCGAGGGAGATTATCAGTGGTCTTGTATGTCTTCCATTTTCTGATGATTGCTCCCACAGTTGATTTTTTCACACCAAGCTGCTTGCCTATTGTAGATTCACTCTTCCCAGTCTGGTGCAGGTCTACAATACTTTTCCTGGTGTCCTTCGAAAGCTCTTTGGTCTTGGCCATGGCGGAGTTTGGAGTCTGACTGTTTGAGGCTGTGGACAGGTGTCTTTTATACAGATGATGAGTTCAAACAGGTGCCATTCATACAGGTAACGAGTGGGGGACAGAAAAGCTTCTTACAGAAGACGTTACAGGTCTGTGAGAGCCAGAGATTTTCCTTGTTTGAGGTGACCAAATACTTATTTTCCACCCTGATTTACGAATAAATTCTTTACAAATCCTACCATGTGGATTCATGGATTTTTTTTTCACATTCTGTCTCTCACAGTTGAAGTGTACCTCTGGTGCAAATTACTGACCTCTGTCATCATTTTAAGTGGGGGAACTTGCACAATCGGTGGCTGACTAAATACTTTTTTGCCCCACTGTATGTGGACATGGAGGCGATGGTACACCTGTTGCTTGGCCTAAAGCTTTTTCTCAGACCAACACGTTGTTGTTTTTATGTCATTTTTGTTGTTGTCGGGTTTCAGAGAGGGCAGTTTTGATTTTCATGAAGGAGACGCTCTCATGACTCATTGAGTGACGCCACTGAATAGCCAATCAGCAGCAAGCAGTCTGCTGATGTCACATTTTGGGATTATAGCTCAAGGTAAAACGGCGCCGTGTCTCTTACTCTGGTCAGCGTGACAAACAGATAAAGAGCACCGGCTCAAGGTGGAAACTAATAAAGTTACAATAAATGACACATGGGTATCAATGGGACCATTATAGCAAAAGACTTAATGGTCCACTATCTGTGGCCTGTCTCTCGGCCTGTTGTATGTGTGTTAGCCTTCAGTTTGGACGTGGTTCTAGAGCTCACTCGTAACAACAGTTGGAAGTTGCCCTGTGGCACAGGCCGCATTCACATCAGTCAAACATGTCACGGAGCAGACACCTGCTGAAATAAACACATTCTGTAACCGTACAGGATTCACTGCAAAGAAGAACTGTTACACCAAAGAAACAGCCAACTACAGAGATCTGATATTTCTAATGTGATGCAAAGTGCACGTAGCAAGTGCTTGGTTGTTTTTGTTTTCTAAAGATGAACAGATTATCATTTTGACTCCATTTGAGACGCACATATTCATGAAACAGGTGAGGATTGTCACTTTTGCCCGTGATATCAGAACAATGA
Source organism: Simochromis diagramma (assembly GCF_900408965.1). Taxonomy (NCBI): domain Eukaryota; kingdom Metazoa; phylum Chordata; class Actinopteri; order Cichliformes; family Cichlidae; genus Simochromis; species Simochromis diagramma. The sequence goes on along the minus strand of NW_024387191.1, from coordinate 92,945 downwards.
CCAGAAAAAGAGTGTTCAGTGACGCCTTCGCCTAAGGATGATGGACGATATCACAGATTTACTCTGTCACTGTTTTTGTAAGACACAAACGTCACAGCAGTGTTCATAACCTGTGAAAGGAGAGTTAAAGCATTCAGAGAAGTCAGAGTTTACTCAGAATCAGAACATCTTTACTGCCATTTTAATGAGTACAATGAAATTAGGTCCCTGTGGTGTCAAGAGAAAAGTTTAAATATGTTTGCAGAAGAATGATATAAAAAAAGGCCTGAGAGGTAGAACTCAGGCCTTCAGTATAATAAATCAAACCTCATTGCACATAGACATTACTGAACAAATATCAGGTTTTATAAAGTAACAACATCATCTAATCTTGAATGAAAGCCTCATCAAGTGAGTCCATACTGTGTAGCAAATTTAATATTGTACAGTCACCTAACAGAGCTCATGACAGATTTCAGTCAAAGGTCTTCAGTGGTACCAAAATATAAGTTACACCTGGAAGTGCACTGACTGGCACTCAGGAAGTAAGAACAACCAGACGGTGTGTTTGCATGGACCACACCTGTTACTAAACACCTGACAAGTCCCCAGTAGGCTGCTCCCAGTCTGGTCTGGGAACTCTGATCATTTGTAGTGATAACTTGGTTTAGGTCCTTTCTGAGATACTGCCTGATTTTTTTTCAGTGCTGTAGAATCACCAACTAAGGGCGGCCCCCACCAGCATACTCTGGTCATGTGTCCCTACAACATCACAAAGACAAGGATGGGTGGGTGTGTTGGTTGACCACATGCTTTCACTTCTTCTATGAATAGAAACAGAAAGTAAAAATCCTCCAGCAGCCAATCAGAAAACCAGCTGCTGATGACTCATCAGTTGTCAGAGGAAAACTTTCTCTCCTGAACAGCAGAAAACTGAATAAGCTTGAGCGCCCCCCAGTGGAGGTATTACATATGTAACCAGAGAGCTCCTGAGTCACAGAGCAAAGCCTCAGAAGGCACACGAAGGAGAAACTACATGTAAATAAATCTGTGAGATCACCAGGATAAAAAAATGAAGTAAAATAAAGTGGCTCATTTTACAGATGAAACAGTCTAATAATCAATGATCATTACAGGACTTTAAGTCAGTCTGTTTCCTGTCAGGGTCAAACTCCTGCTGACCTCAGAGACTTTCATACTGAAGATTTACCTGAACAGGTGGAACATAAACCAGCATCAGTGTCTGAATGTTTCAGGTAAACTAACCTGAGAGTGAGAGTTTCATACTAAACTGACACACCTTCATCAGCTGACTGATCAGCCAATCAGCTAACAGCTGCTGCAGTCTGCAACTAAATGAAGGAGCCGAGGCGCCCCCTGCTGGCTATCATCGTCACCATCATATCATTACTTTAATCAGAAGATGAATGAATCTTTATGTATGACCAGTTAGAGTTATTATTAAGCTGCTCATTAGTGAAATAATCACATTTCTGATCATGTTTATGGGCACAGAAATTAGTGTGACATTCTTTCAAAGAAAACAATGCACATCTGATCTGCCCCAACATGACTGAGCTGCTGAAAAGATTATTCTTATCATTAGAGAAAAGATTACCAATAATCATCCCACAGATGTAATATTATCTACAGCTACTCTTAGTACCATTGATGTTAAGTTAGACTCTTTTTCTCCAATTGATCTTTCTGAGTTAACTTCAATAATTACTTCCTCCAAACCATCAACGTGTCTTTTAGACCCCATTCCTACAAAACTGCTCAAAGAAGTCCTGCCATTAATTAATGCTTCGATCTTAAATATGATCAACCTATCTCTAATGATCGGCTATGTACCACAGGCCTTCAAGCTGGCTGTAGTTAAACCTTTACTCAAAAAGCATCTCTAGACCCAGCAGTCTTAGCTAATTATAGGCCAATCTCCAACCTTCCTTTATATCAAACATCCTTGAAAGAGTAGTTGTCAAACAGCTAACAGATCATCTGCAGAGGAATGGTTTATTTCACATGTGTCAAAGTCAAGGCCCGCGGGCCAGATCTGGCCTGCGAATGACTTATCTATGGCCCCTGGGATGATATTTGATTAGTATTAGAATCCGCCCGCAGGTCACAGCCGCCTGCTAGGGTTTTGCACAAACCAATACTCCATTTCCCACAATGCAACGGAAGCCGGTGAACTCACTGCAGTGACACAAGCGGGGCTTGGCTTCATTATTCATTCATTATTCATCAGCATTCAGAGCAGATGTCAACTTTCAGCAACTCCCCTCCCCAATAATGGCTAAATGGAAGGTGGACGGTGAGAACAGGGAATTTCAAGCCAGGTGGGAGGCAGAGTACATGTTCACGGAGGTGAAAGGCATCCTGTTTGTCTTCTGTGTGGAGAAAGTGTGGCTGTAATGAAAGAATATAATCTAAGAAGGCACTATGAAACGTCTAAGAAACACAAAGAACATTGACTTGACTTTCTGATTAATAAAATGTTTGATTTATCCTCCTGTTGGTTTGTCATTTTTAATGTTTGAAAGAAAGAAAGAGATTTTAGATTTCTACGATCTAATCCCCCAGCTGGTCACTGGCGTGCACAGATAGAGACGAGGTGGTGCTGAAGCACTTGCCCTTTTGAAAGACGTGATTTTTTTTTAAAGCTGCGCGATTTAAAAAGGTGTGAAAATAATGGCTTGATCTGTGCCCCTTCTTCAAAGACACCCGAACCCTGACGCTTTTTCACTGTCACCGTGTCACGTGAACACGCTTGCAGTTCATTTGTTGTGAGGCGTGTAGCAGCGGCATGACACAGGACTACTTGGAGTAGGCATAGTAGGCTAACTATAGGGACTGGGAGCCACGGCGGACAACACGGCAGCTCTTTCCCTTCCCAACCAGTCGGGTAACCCATGAATCGAGTGAAATGATTCTGTTTGCCCTCTAAGACCAACCTGCAATTGTTTTGTTGTGAAGTAGCCTGTCAGAAACTGCACATGACAAACTTTGCCAGCTCGCCCTCTCCATCCATATGGATAAACAAAAAAACGACACATTTAAAATGTAACCTAAACCATTTAGGCAACCCCACTCTCCATCAATTCCGACCTTTTTGCATACACTATTGAAAATATCACGTTATGCTATAGGCTACATGCCGTTAGGCAGAGGGCTCTCTTGAGCCCATTTTTCATTACAAATTTTAGGATGATCTCACGGAAATCTGTGAATAAATACAAAGTTTTCAAACTGAAGTCAGTGACGGGAAGACATCACACTTTTTAGAGATGGAACTGCAGAAAAACCTAAAACCTTGACATGATTATGAATAATAGAATTATGGACGTCTCTCCGTTTTTGTGGATTAGCCTTTCCATAACTAACGTCAACTACTGTCCTACTTTGGTAAGATTGAAATTAATGTCTTTGACTGTCTTTAGTAGGTGTCTCCTGTGAGAAAGTAAGAACACCGTCCAACTGTCTAAAGATGCAGTCTTTAGCCTAACTGGTTGTTACTGACTCAGCGATGCTCGCAGACATTTACGCACTGTGTTGTGACCTGATTGTGACAGAACAGTGACGTTGTTATTAGTAGTTTGAAGGGTACGGTGTTGGGGGTGGTGCATGTTAAAAGTTTTGAGAAGCACTGGTTAGACATGTTAATGTTTTTTGGTGTAACATATTGGCAACATTAAGACATTAATTTGCTAAAGGAAAAATAGGCAGTTCCCAATTGCCTGTGAAAACGACCATTCTGCCCTGTTCTTGCATTCTGCCCTGTTCTTGTAATGACCACAGTCAGTCTTATTCGTTCTCATACATTTTGGTCTATTTATTTACTAATTTCAGCAAGCACAATGCCTAGGAAAGAGAGGCTGAGAAAGGAGAAAATAAAATAATAAAAATAAAAAGTCAATAAAAAATAAAAGTCAAATTGCATTTAACTTGTGCGATTCATTTATTATAAAAAGAAAAGGTTTTCCACATATGCAAAAAGTGCCCTTTTTTCCCCCTATAGCACTTGCCCCCCAAAATGTCTGTGCACGCCACTGCAGCTGGTGGTAAGGATGATGCTACTCTGTGATGTTTAGAAGGTGCCAACAGGACACACATAATCCTCTGTACAGGTTTTTGCTTATATTCTTACAATTCAATTCAATTTTATTTATATAGCGCCAAATCACAACAACATTTGCGTCAAGGCGCTTCATAGATACAGAGAAAAACCCCAACAATCATATGACCCCCTATGAGCAGCACTTTGGCGACAGTGGGAAGGAAAAACTCCCTTTTAACAGGAAGAAACCTCCAGCAGAACCAGGCTCAGGGAGGGGCGGGGCCATCTGCTGCGACCGGTTGGGGTGAGAGAAGGAAGACAGGATAAAAGACATGCTGTGGAAGAGAGACAGAGGTTAATAACAGATATGATTCAATGCAGAGAGGTCTGTTAATACATAGTGAGTGAGAAAGGTGACTGGAAAGGAAAAACTCAATGCATCATGGGAATCCCCGGCAGCCTACGTCTATTGCAGCATAACTAAGGGAGGATCCAGGGTCACCTGGTCCAGCCCTAACTATATGCTTTAGCAAAAAGGAAAGTTTGAAGCCTAATCTTGAAAGTAGAGATAGTGTCTGTCTCCTGAATCCAAACTGGAAGCTGGTTCCACAGAAGAGGGGCCTGAAAACTGAAGGCTCTGCCTCCCATTCTACTTTTAAATACTCTAGGAACAACAAGTAGGCCTGCAGAGCGAGAGCGAAGTGCTCTAATAGGGTGATATGGTACTACAAGGTCATTAAGATAAGATGGGGCCTGATTATTTAAGACCTTGTATGTGAGGAGCAGGATTTTGAATTCTGGATTTAACAGGAAGCCAAAGCAGGAGAAATCTGCTCTCTCTTTCTAGTCCCTGTCAGGACTCTTGCTGCAGCATTTTGGATTAGCTGAAGGCTTTTCAGTGAGTTTTTTGGACATCCTGATAATAATGAATTACAGTCGTCCAGCCTGGAAGTAATAAATGCATGAACTAGTTTTTCAGCGTCACTCTGAGACAGGATATTTCTAACTTTAGAGATGTTGCACAAATGGAAGAAAGCAGTCTTACATATTTGTTTAATATGTGCGTTGAAGGACATGTCCTGGTGAAACATGACTCCAAGGTTCCTCACAGCGTTAGTGGAGGCCAAGGTAATGCCATCCAGAGTAAGAATCTGCTTAGATACCATATTTCTAAGCTTTTCAGGGCCGAGTACAATAACCTCAGTTTGATCTGAATTAAGAAGCAGAAAGTTAGCGGCCATCCAGGTCTTTATGTCTTTAAGACATTCCTGCAGTTACCCCACCATAACAGCCCCTTTCTTTTACCCTGCTAATATTCCAGTTTCATTTTATTTCCCACAGTTTTTTAATCTGTTGACTTATGGTTCCAAGCGCTGTCACCAATCTTTGCATGTTATTGTCTCATAAAGCTTGTTTAGTTGTAGGAGTGGGTGTGAATGGGTGAATGAGGCATGTTGTATAGAGCGCTTTGAGTACTCTGGGAGAAAAACCTCATTTAATGGTAAATCAGTCCATTTACCATTTAGCAGCAGGTCAGAGGTCACAATAATAAATGTAAAACAGTCCCACATCCTTAAATTCACTCTATGGAGTTCTGCAATTGAATTAGCTCAAAACACTGATTGGCTGCTGCTCTGCCTTATGTCATGACGCAGAGAGCCTACATACGCAGTGCTTTGCATGTATGTAGGACTGTCTTTATCGCCCGCTTCGTGAAAACAGGGTCAGACTGGGACTCACTGCCTCAGTGCTGGGTTTGACCCAGCAGTTGCTGGGGGGTCCATGTCTTCGGTCCGGGTACTAGTTTCTCCCCGTGCGGACAAACTGCCGCTCAAAGCTTTTAAACCGGTGTTGTGCCAAAAACTGATTTCCAGTGTTTCCGTGTATTTTTTATGTGTAATATCTTTACGTATGTTGGTAAATAGACTTCGGTGAACAGCGTTTACAAAGGTGTTATATATAAAATTTAAAAAATATTTGTTTTTTCAAGTATCTTTGCTGTGTTATTGTACTTAATTATAACCAATCCAGTCCTTTATCCCCACTTAAAATAATTTTACTGAACTATGGTAATATTTGCTGCCATTTCTGCTGTCCTCATGGCCAACTTACTCTTACAAAAGACATTTTTAATGTTAATGACATTTTTTACCTGCATAAATAAAGGTTATATAAAAGTCACTGCCAAAAACTGATTACGCCTTCTAGCTTGTTACACGAATGTTGTTTGTGGCTCAGTGTGACTTTGTGTCATCCATGAGGGAAGCATTTGACATGTTTCACATATTATAGCCCAACAAGTTACTTATAGCAGTTTAAATACGAGCAATCAGTTTTTGGCAGACAATCACTTTTTGACACAACACCGGTTTCAAACAGCTTCCGGTCGTCCTCTTCTTTATGTCCTCCCTCTGACCGTCGCCCTCCGTGTGTCCACCTCTTACCGTTCATGAAGCCATGTTGTCCTCCATCCAGCTTTATTCATTTTTTATTCTATATTTTAACCAAATCATCAAACTTATTAAAATGCTGATGGAGGATCTGTACCGCGCATGTGCTGAACAACTTGTTCCCTCCCTGCATTTCACAATAAAAGATGCCACATGCGTCTGATTTCCTCCTCCCTGTTTAGCATTCTGTGGCTGCAGTAAAATGCCCTCCATCACTGATCCAGCTGACCCTGAAACATCACCTCAGATCTCTGTGAGGCTCAGAGAAGAACCCAACCTGATGATCACCTGGAGCATTGATGACGTACAGTTGTGTCAGACTTGTGGGTGTGGTCACCATGATGGTGGTGATGGTGTTCTTTGTTTTTACTGAGAGAAGTTTAGGAGACAGTCATGAACAGTTCAAGATTCAGCTTGCACAGCTGTGGACGTCTCTATGTGAGGCAGTCTGCATACAGAGAAGTGAAGCACTATTCATAATTGCCTTCTCCACACTCACAGCACCCACTATCCTAAAAAAGCCCAGAACATTATAAAAGACTTTATTACACACCCTGTTTGAACTGTTGGCAGACGGTACAGAGCAATCAGTGTAAGGACAAATAGACTCAAACACAGCTTTTACACAGCTGCAATAACATGTCTGAATGCTGCTACTAAATAATAGCCATTACGCTGCTCTTGAATTGGTCTATGCATCTCTGAGGTTGAAGCATGTTGCGTTGACGTATGCAGAGTTCTAAGTCTTCATCGGTGAGGTTAAAATATGTGTGAAGCCTCAGAAACACTAGAGCACTTTAAAAACATAGGTCTGATTAAAGAAGCTCATGTAAAGCTCAGCAGCTCGTCCTGTTTCTGTCATGCAGGTTCAGTCCTGATGAAACAGGAGCAACGTCCCACATCTCCAGAGCTCCTCAGAGAGAGCCGGCAAACCAGCTGAAATAAGACCACATCAGCTGACTAACAAACACCTGGACTTCCTGCCAACAAGGCAAACGTTAAGAGTAATGTGAACGTGAAAAGAAAATGGCAGCTCTGCCCTACAAGCGTCCTCTGGGCCACTGTAACAGGACGCAGAGAAACAAGGACACGTCAGTCAGGTTAACGACGAACATCATGCTAGCCAGAAACATTAGCCTAGCAAAACTAGTGCCGTGATGCATTGAGTGAGTTGTAGTGAAATTTCTCCAAACTACACTGTGTTGTTTCTGTTTTTTTTTATTAAGTTACATTACATAAGTTACATTTAAGTTACATTTCTGTACACCTAAGGTTCCATATGCCTCTGTTTAGTGGGGCGTTAATCAGCAGTGCCCAAATTCAGGGGCTGCATCAGAGGACCCCGCCTACCTGTGAAGACTGGAAGTGCAAGGCTGTTAAATTGGATGGTCTAGCGGCTAGACCATCCAATTTAACAGCTTAACAGAGTTTCTATACAGCTGTGGGTGCTATGATGTTACTGATAGTGAACTTTATTTTGTTCATAAGGTTAGTTAGTAGAGTTGCCAACCATCCAGTAAAAAACAGAATCGTCCGTCATTCAGAGAAAATATTACAGGTTTCGTATTGAGCTGAAAAGAAACACAGTTTGTGCCGGACTTCAGCTAGAATGAAAAAGACACAAAGCTGGAGTTATTCTGTGTTTACGCTGCACAGCTGCCTCTTCTTCTCTCATTCTCCCCCCTCCCTCTCTGTTTCTACTTCAGTCATGAAACTGATCAATGATCAGCTGATCGGCTCTTTTGTTTGTTTATCGCTCACTTTGCGCCAGAAAAAGGCTGTGGAAGTCCCTGTATTAAACACGTAGACCTGTGACACAAAAATCACCAAACTCGGACGACCACAGACTGTTTTCCTTCGTGGTGATGAAGGAAAACGCTGGGTTGGCATGTAAAAGGGCATTTATTCCCTTCAAAGACCTGCAGTTCAAAATAAGCGCCCCTCCGACAGCCAAACCCATCTGTTCTCTGATTGGATAGTTACATTTGTGATTGACATGACATTGACCAATCAGATGAAAGGAAGAAAAATAGGGTCAAAATTCGTAGTTAACTTGCAGGGGTTTTTTGGGCTAAGTCCACACACAAATCTTTTTTACACACACCCAATTTTTTTTTTACACATACAAATCCTGATTTACAAGTACAAAATATTTCTGACCACATTTTGAGCCCATATAGGTTGGGCCACGAAGGTTTTACACCTATTTGTCAACCGCATTTGGAGTCTTCGAATTTGAACAGCCTTCGTCATGTTGCTGTAACGTAATCGGCCTACAAATGCGGCCTCTGAAGGATGTGGCCCCTACGATACCGGAAACTGCTTCTTCTTCTTCGGGGTTTAAACCCAGCTACCATAGAACAGGAGGCAGGGTACAGGTCTACAGTCTGTTTCAGGCTAACACGGGAAGACACACAACTATTTGCACTCACATTCACACCTGTAGCTAACCCCTCACTGCATGGCTTTTAGAACTGTGAGTGAAAGCTGGAGAGAACCCATGCTGGCCCTGATTAGATGGTGAATTCGGATCCAGCGTGAGGGAACAGTGCTAACCTGAGTGCCCCTGTGCTGCCCCAGTATTACCTATTAGTTGGTACGTCAGCATTGGCATTTCTAATGGCTAGTATATAAAAAAACAAAAGAAAAGAAACAAAAAAAGAAAGAGACGAAAGAAACACCATTCAAACATCTGAATATCGGCTTTTTAAATATCAGTACTGGTTTTACAAACCTTGTGACCCACAGAAAATACACTGCTTGAGTAATATATCATAATATGAACATTTATATCATTGAGCTCATTGATTACCATAAACTAAAAAGCATTTTATCAAAGTTCTTGCTTTAAAAGACTTCTATTTATCTTGTTTTATGTTGCTGATTAAATGTTATTACAGTCATTGTAGTGAAAATCAACAGACAAAAAACATAGATGTCTTGATTCAGCCTTGCGCATTTAGGCAGAGCACAGAGGACAAGTCAGTGAACAAGAAGCTGAGGTGATGCTGAGTCTGATACTACATGGACTATAGTCAAGTGAAAGGTAAGATGCCTTGTTGTTGGAAAGAGTGATGGCCTGGCAGAAGTGTTATTTGTCTTGTATTGCTGGGTGAGCCCTCATGTCCACTCAGGAAGAGATGAAAAAGGGATGGACGTTCTGTCTGGGAGAAGTGCTAGCAATGTGGTGGAGGACAATCTGTCATCAGCAGTCATCACTTAACTCAACTCAGAGCTGCACCACTCACTCAATGAAAATCTCACCAGACTAAAATGGGAATGCTGGGCAGAGCCAGAGAGAGATATGATTAAAAACCCACATGAAATGAAACGCAAATCCTTTTACTTTAGTGCTGGCCACAGAAATCTGAGCGTAAGTCACATTTAGACAAATCTAGAAAACATTTAAAAAAAAAACAAGAAGAAATATTTAACTTGATGAGCTGCTTCGAAAACGTATCCTATGTTTTCACAAATGGTCAAGTCTGCCATCCATGTTGACACCTGATGGCTTAAACACAAACACAGTGTAGTGCCTAACAGAGGTTGGCATTGCACGTGGAAATGAAGGACATGCGGAGTGGTTGCCCTGTCTCATGACACAATAAATGACTATGATACAGATTCCCGCAAAAACAAGGACTGCTTTTCAATTCCACCTTTTTTACGCCGATGAAAGATGAACCCTGGGTAAAGTGTGCAGAGCTGTGGTATTAATATACATCACAGGGCAGAGCGCCACACTAAATCAGAAGCCCCGGTGCATTTGTTATTCTAATGACAAGCAATGGCTGCTCAAAGTTGAGAAATCTGAAGATGAAAATTTGAAAAAAGACTTAAGGGCTTAATAAAAATGCAGAACCTTGTGACATTAGCCAGGTGTTGTTATTGCCACATAAATTTCAGCAGCTTTTTACTTAACTAGTAACTAAAAATTGGAAATTAAATGAGTCCAATGTTACATTCATCCATTTAAACCACATACAAAAGGAATGTATTAAATTCTTAATTAACAATTTCAAACAAGGGAAGCCACTTTTTAAAAATCCCATTTGGGCCTCGTTACTTCATATCACTTTTATTCACTCGGGAGTGAATAATCAATACTAACAAAAATAAATGGCTTAACTATTTATTAAAGTCTGTGGTTAGCGCCGCAGCCCAATTCCTGTAATGTATATTTCATATACTTTTATACCCATTGATTAGCTGCCTTGTAGTTTGTAAATTACGTGTATATTGATTTGCTCATGATGCACTTGTGACTTTTAACATAAACATAGAACCACAAAAGACCTGCAACATACCTGAGTGGTGAATTCATTGCGATCTGTCTGTCTAGTGGATTGAGGAATTTCCCTGCGAATCTTGTTGACTGTGCCGAGGATGGTGGTTTTCCGTCTAAGAAGTTTTTGCGCAAGTGAAAGCGATGTGAAGAAATTGTCCGTGGTAACATTTCTGCCCTTGTCTAGGAATGGTTCCATCAGCCTCATTACTACATTTTCAGAAAGTCTCTCCCCACTGGGACGATTGGGGTCCTTGCCAAGATATGGGAAGACATTGCAAATGTACTTGGATTTTAGGTCGCAAGCCACCCAAAACTTGATCCCAAACTTGTCAGGTTTACTTGCAATATACTGCAGGAAACAGCACCGAGTCTTTGATGGGAAAAGCTGTTCATCAACGGTGAAATGTAGACCAGGGTTGTAGCACGTGATGCAGTTGGTGACCAATGATCCCCACACACTGGAAACTGCAGCGAACTTATCAGTCTTTGCTCGATTTGCTCCATTGTGGCATCAATCAGACCACTGGTATAATGTTGAAATGTACTCACTCACTTTTTATTATTATTTGTAAATATGTGTACAAATGGTTGATTTTTTGTACTGTTTTTATCAATAAATCTCAGCAACAAAGGACCTACACCCATGTGTGTTGATTTCTCCCTAAGATGGCAAACTGAAACACTCCAAGTTGGTGACTTTTGGAGATTTATTTCCCTGGATGATTGAGAATGCATCAAGATGAAACACAAAAGGAAGGTCACAGCTTTTAGCAGCTCCAGCACCCCCTCATCCACACACCCCCACTCCCCTCCCTCCTGAATTCCTTTTTAACAACCTAATATACATATGAATGACTAGCCAATTTAGCTTCCACTTGGCTGAAGCTAAAGCCTAGCTAAAAGCCATTTGGCTGCTCTCTGGGTTTTAAAGGTAGAAAAGCCAAATGGCTGCTCTCTGGGAGTTCTAGTTAACGGCAGCTGGCATCCTTGTACATGCAGTGCTGCCATCTTCTGTTTCAGTCTGTTATTACACTCTTAAATCCTACTACTTAATACTGCGTTGTTGTGGCCATTTTTGTTGAATGTTTATAAAATGCAATTTGTATTCATTTTTTGTTTTTTCCTTGAAGGTGTAAGAATATACTGACCTTAATTTGTAATTAATTTTATTGGATAAGCATTCGAAAAGTTATTGGTTTATTAGTTTATGGACCCTCCCATTAATTAAGAGATTAAGAGCACCCGGGATGGGTGTGGTAAAGAGGTTTTTTGTTTTGTTTGCCAAATGTCAGATGGGAAGACAGGAGGGTCAAAAAATGATTTTTTGAACACTTTTGAAATTGTTAAAACAAATTAAGTTAACTTTCGTTTAAGTTTAAGTTTTAAGAAGTTATTTGGCTGATTTCTGTTTGTATTTTTTTTCCCGAAATAAACGGCATATGATTTTTAAACAATGGAGTCAGAAGTGCGTAGCAAAACAAACCTCCCGTTGCCACCCACGGCCTTTTCTCGGATTTTTTTTGTTTGGAAAGTAAAAGGCCGCGACATGCGTCTTTCGGGATCTTTCAAAGCTTCAAATGACGCGTCGACTATTAAATTAGCCGTTGACGATTTTGATAGTCGACGTAATCGTGACTAGTCGACAAATCGTGGCAGCCCTACTCTAATCCTTCTCTTGGATTATTTTCACATATTCCCCAAATTGATCCTCAAATCAAATCAAATCACTTTTATTGTCACATCACATGTGCAGGTACATTGGTACAGCCCATGTGAGTGAAATTCTTGTGTGCCAGCTTCACAAGCAACAGAGTTGTGCAAAATACAATAATGTAAACAAGCAAAATACAAGAATGGCTACATCTGAAACTAATAAATATATGTACAATATATAATAGTGTATGCATTTCTGGATGTGTATACTAAATATTTTTCTACGTGTGTGTGTGTGTGTGTGTGTGTGTGTACACATATTTTACAAATTAAATAGAGTAAACAATAATAAATATAAAAATATACAGAGTTGAATATGTGCAAAACAGTGGCGTTACTGTACAGTATGGAGTGCATAATGTTGAAGTTCCAGTAGTGAAGCTGAGGTGTCTATGACGTGTTCAGCAGTCTGATGGCCTGGTGGAAGAAGCTGTCTCTCAGTCTGCTGGTTCGGGACTGGATGCTGCAGAACCTCCTTCCTGATGGAAGTAGTCTGAACAGTTTATGGCTGGGGTGACTGGAGTCCTTGATGATCCTCCCCGCTTTCCTCAGGCAGCGCTTCCTGTAGATGTCTTGGAGGGAGGGAAGCTCACCTCCAATTATCCGTTCAGAGCACCGCACTACTCGCTGGAGAGCTTTGCAGTTGTAGGCGGTGCTGTTGCCATACCAGGTGGTGATGCATCCAGTGAGGATGCTCTCAATGGCACAGTGATAGAAGGTCCTGAGGATGCGGGGGCTCATGCCGAATCTTTTCAGTCTCCTGAGAAAGAAGAGGCGCTGCTGCGCCTTCTTCACTGTTTTGTTTGTGTGTACTGACCACGTAAGATCCTCAGCCAGATGTACTCCAAGGAAACGGAAGCTGCTCACTCTCTCCACAGCAGCGCCGTTGATGGTGATGGGGGTGTGTACTTCTCTGCACCTCCGGAAGTCCACTATCAACTCCTTTGTCTTTGCGACGTTGAGGGTGAGATGGTTGTCTTGACACCAGTGGGTCAGGGCGCTGACCTCCTCCCTGTAAGCCGTCTCATCACCGTTGGTGATAAGACCCACCACTGTAGTGTCGTCCGCAAACTTCACAATGATGTTGGAGCTGTTAGTGGCTGTGCAGTCGTAGGTGTAGAGTGAGTACAGGAGAGGGCTCAGTACACACCCCTGTGGAGCACCAGTGTCAGTGTGATGGGGGATGAGGTGATGCTGCCCAGTCTGACCACTTGGCGTCTGTCAGACAGGAAGCTAAGGATCCAGCTGCAGAGGGAGCTGCTCAGTCCTAGATCCTGCAGTTTCCTGTCCAGCTTCGAGGGAACGATGGTATTGAATGCTGAGCTGTAATCTACAAACAGCATTCTCACATACGTGCCTCCAATGGCTGCCAAGCCACCCTAAGTAGATCTAGAACACCCGCTCTGATGAAGCTGTCCACATGGATGCTATAATCATCACAGGACGATATTCAATTAGATTTTGCTCGTCCTGAAGGCCGATTAACGAAATTACATCCCTTAAGCATAGCTGGACTGGCGATTTTTTGTTTTTATTGGCCGATCGATTTTTTTTTTTTGGAAGGGTATAAATAATGAAAGGTGTTGGATTGGCCAATTGGTCATGATCGAGTCTGGGCTGGACCAATTACAGCCGAGGAGGTCGGATGCACCCTCCCCCTTGTTTAGCAATCTTATAGACGAACTAAAGAAAATGGAGAACAAAAAAGGAAAGGAGGTGCAGAAAAAATTAGGGCCAAAAAGAAACAAGCCCTTCAGGCAGACGCTGCAAATGTGTAAAAATAACTGAATTGTTTGGCGGTAGCTATGGCAGAGCTTCCACAGATTTAGCAACATCAGCAAGTGGTGGAGGCCAGCAGGTGGATGAGGGAAAGGGGAGGCAGGAGGAGGAGAGACCCGAGGCGGCCGCCGGTCATAGTGGCAGGTGAACTGAACTTCAGGTAAGAAGTTATGACCTGCTGTCTGTCTGTGTCAGATAGAAACCAAGTTTAGTTGGAGTTTGTTTTCGTTGTGCTGACTTTTTACAGTTGCTTAGAATAACTGGTACTGCGTACTAGCTAGCATGACGGAGTTTATATACTGCTGGGTGGGTGCTATGAAGTTACTGATAGTACATTTTATTTTATGCTTAAGGTTAGTTTCTCAAACTCCTCAAAATCTTAACAAATTGTGCCAATCCTTACATGTTGCACCAGCTGATTTATCATCTAAAGTGGAGAAGTCCGTGACAGGAGACAGAAGAGCAGCAGAGAGAGATGGAGAGATGACTTTATGTCATCCATGAGGGATGCATTTGACATATGTTTCACATATTATAGCCCAACAAGTTACTCATAGCAATTTAAATACCAGCAATCACTTTTTGGCACAACACCGGTTATTGCAGTTAATAATACAACAGCTTTTTTTGTGTTTCTTTTTATCGCTGTGTAACTGAGTTCAATTGAAAGCCTGCATGCGCTAGTACCTCTTGCCACAAGTTCCCAGAATCCTTTGCGGTTTTACCCCTGAATGACGTCACATTTTTGGTGGGCCGGTCTCTAGTCAAAATGCCCGGGCCGATTTTTTGTCCCAGTCCAGCCCTGCCCTTAAGACAGTGTCAAACCTCAAGGCTCACTTTAGGTCGCAGGCCAAACAAGATAAACATTTATTAAACACTAAAACTGTTTTTTAAACATAAATATGAATAAAAACAGACAGGAATATTATTCCAGATTAAATAAACTTAAAAAAAATTAACTTTAACTTTAAATATTTTGCTCTTCATAAAAACATATCCTGCAAGTTAGAGATACGAACATGCTGCCAAAACCCCAGAAAAAGTAAATGAGAGCAAAAACAAGGTTGGAGCCGCATGCAGACGGAGCTGGGCGCTGCTGCAGGAGTGCAGCTAATAAACTGTGCAGCCCATTCAGTGTCGTACTTTCCCTGAGTGCATCGTTACACTGCAGCTGCATCTGAATCTGCACAGGTGCAGCTCAGCAAAGTGCGCTGACTTGGTTCAACATTACTGCAACAGAGAAAGTGAGGCAGGCTGCACTGGTGCATTTGTGACAGCTTCACTGCATCACACATGTGCATGAACTGACAGGTTTCCTTGCAGAGCTCAAAAACTCGATTGAGAACTTTTATCCCAGCTCAGCCAGCGGAGCTCTGTGATGAGGAATGTGGGCAAACTCTGAATCTATTTCCCACATAAAAGACTGAAACTGACGGTGATTTAAACCTTTAGCTCAGATCAAATGTACGGTCTGCGTCACGGTGATCATTACATGCTCCATTTTTAGGACTTTACCACACAGCCTTTCCTGGTGTGTGATGCAGTGATGCTGATAACTCACCGGTACATTTCTCCTGCATCTTTACTCACATCCTGCTGACTAGTCCGCTTTTTTCACCGCACAGCACCGGCGCTCCATCTGTTGTAAGTTTGTCCCAGGGCAGCTTCATGTCGGTTACACTTTGACATACTTTTCTGCTCAGGCTCACATTTGCCAAACTCTGCGTTTTGTCTGGACACAAGACGTCGCACAGCTTCATCCTGCAGCTCTTCAGAGTGGTACCGGGGCTGATTTGGCTCCTCTGCTACAATAAAACTTGCTTTCACAACAGCTTCAGTTTGTGGTTTTGCTCTGGTGACAAACTTCTGCTGAAATGTCAGATTCTTCTTCAGCTCTTCTACTTCCTGTAGTTTCTGCATTTAGGTTTTTCAGCTTATCCTGACGTTTTGTCTCGTAGTGCCGTCTTAAATTAAATTAACTACAGCCACATTAGCTCCACTAATAAGACTCACGGTTTACCAGCATGTCTGTAAACATATATTCAGCCTCCCACTGGTGCTGAAAGGCTCTGCTTTCAGAGTCAACTTTTCTCTCCACCATTGTGAGCAGCTAGCTTTGAAGTTTGACTTGATTGACGCGGGAATGTTCCCAGTTAGCCTAGCGTTCAGCAAGGAGGCTGCAGCGCTGCATTATGGGATCTGTAGTCTGTGTGTTATTAGCGCCTCATATCGCCGGGCCATGCATAACAGTAATAGTACATCTAGATAAAATCATCTCGCGGGCAGGATGTAAATGTCCGCCGGGCCAGATGTGGCCCGCGGGCCTTGAGTTTGATACATGTGCCTTAATACAATCTAACCCTCTCCTCAATGTGGCTGCATCCTCCTTTAATAATACACCCACACGATTCACGACTAATTCTTTCAGTGGCAGCGATGTTAGTTTCAACTATGCTGCCTGAATTAAAGCATCACTTTATTGCTTTAACTGATATGAAATAAATTCTGTATGAGTCATGTTGTGTGCCAGTATTTGCTGTGTAGTAGAACTGAGACATTGGTCATTACAAAAATGTATTTGAAATATTAAAATTCTCAAACAGACAAACATTAAACATAAATATATTTTGTATATATTTACAGAGAGACAGGAATAAAAAGGACCCTTTTTAAGTGGAAGAGAAAGCGCTTTGGCTGGACCTGACCCTTTGAACTAGGGTCAGAGCCACGTCACCAGCCTCCTGATTGATTGTCACGGCGCGACTTGAAGCTGGAGTTCAGATTTTTCCAACTCGAGCGGTACACGCGATACGCGCCAATGCACAAAATGCAACACACGAACTGCAGCGCATATTTTAACTCGCGCTTCAAACACATCAGTCGCGCTACTTGGTTGTTTTTGCGACGCAAATCTGCTTCTGAAGTTTCGCGGGGACCCCAGTCGTGCTTCACCGCACTCCTCCATCTATGGCGTTCGGTGTGTACGCACAGTAATAATAACGCTGCAAGAAAATCAGTAGTGTTGATGCTCACAGTGGTAGTAATGCTAATAACACTAAACTGACCTCCAAACCCACCCTGTCAACACACTTTATGAATGGACAACTTTTCTCTTTGAACCTCTTATTTAAATGAGCTGCACACTTTCCCACTGAAACAGCACAATCCCACTGTGATGACAACAATATCTGAGCTCAACATGTTCTGGGTAAATCAAAGCATTATCACAGTCGTCTGTGGTCTGTCAGATCCTGCAGGATCAGCATCAGTGAGAGGTTTCCTGTGTGCAGCTGTTACAGTTTGTGTTGGAGACACGTCTGCAGATAGTAAGTGTTTTTACCAGTCCCTCAATTACAGAGAACAGCTGTCTGTTCTCCTCTGCTGGCTCCTCTTCCTCACACACTGTCCTGGATCTGTGCTGGTGCTTCATCAGGGGTGGAGAGCCTCCGTCTCCTCTCAGCTCAGTCTCTCCTTACTCCGGACACTTGCAGCAGGAAATCAACCATGACAGACAACAACAACAGAAGTTTATCAAATATCTGTTAATTTGCAGGGTGAAAACAGTTTTCTAGTAGACTTTAGTATTTTAATCAGAGAAAGGGGAAACGGGGCATACGATCCTGCACAAGTGTTGGTCTTTATAACAAAGGTGACAGACTCAGGTTGTTTGCTAGAAGCCTGACAGAAACAGCACAGACACAGGAGGAGGAGCTCTCCATTTACCGTCTGGTCAGATCATCTGCTGATTGGAGGGTTGGTGGTTCAATCCCTGGTTCCCCCAGTCTGCATGCCAAATATCCTTGGGCCAGTTGGTCGTATGGATGTGTGTGAATGTTAGTCAGAAAGCCCTCGAAGCATAGAGAGCAGTGCTGGGGTGACTGTGGCATGTTGTATAAAGAGTTCTCTGGGAGAAACGCGCTCTATAAGAATCAGTTCATTACTTCAGACAGACGGCAGGTCCATCATGTCATTGAGGTCTCCATCTGAAGACGCTCCTAAAATCACACACAGAGGGAATTATTCAAATCACCTTACTAGGAAGTGTAGGCCTCAAATTCATTATTTTCTCTGCTTTCTTGTTGCTTGTATGGCATTTAGCACATTTTGTTACACAGGTCTACGATGTTGATAACTGACAGGGATTAATGAGTGTGGTATTGATGAAAATAGATCAGCCTGCACAGAACAGGACTTTACTTGTGCCTTATGTTCACACACTGTAAATTTAGACTGTAAGGCTCACCGAACCCTGTGACATAATCCAGGACGTCTGTCGCTTACAGCTGAAATCAGCTGGAAGCATCTCATCTGCATCTCCAGCCCAGAACTGGGGCAGATAAGCACAAACTGGGACCACTTCTTTACATTACACAGTATTTATACATGAATACATTTAAGCTGAGCAGTAAAAAGGAGCATTTTGTTGTCTTCTCAACATATAACAACAAAAAGCCCACTCACTGTTTTGTTTGTCTCCTTATTTATGAAGAAAGAGTCCTTTTGTGATCTGCGACAGATTTTATTAACCATGCTTGGTTAGCCCGAAGAAAACACCACCCCTGACCTCTTAGCGTTCATGCCCATCTTCTTTACAGATAGTGCCACCTTGTGGTATGGCATGAAACCAAGTTAACTTACAGCAACAGCTGCTTATCATTACACTCACCACGACGAGGTGCAGGCTATGAGTGGGAGCACAGGACAACATGCAGCTATACAGAAGCTTAATATACAGGAAAAAACTAACATTTTACATAAACTGTCAGGGTCCTGGGTCGTGCCACCCAGTGTTCTCGTTTCCTTTCTCCTTATCTAGTTAAGTTGTGTCATAGTTGATGGTTTATTAGGTTCCCCTTGTGCCTCACCCCTGTCTTTAAGCCTCCCTTGTTGGTCAGTGTGTCTAATTTGTCATGTCTCTTGTCTATGTGGTTCATGTTGTCAAGTTCATGTCATGTTTCCTGTTTATTTTGAAGTCCAGGGGCCTGTTCTTCGTACCTCGCTAAGTAAGTTAGCCGGATTAGATTGTTGTCGATTTCGCGTGATCCTGGATCGTTCGGTTCCCCGAAGCTCATCCGGGACTTGCTGCCATAGCAACAGAGCCGTAAGTGTAAACCTGGTCGGGAGCAGGTTTACTTTATGTAAACAGGATTAGATCGCGGCCACGCAGGTATGTCTGCGTCATTTATACGAAAGCAACAGCGATATTCCACCACTGTTTCACCATAAATAAATAACATCAATGTAACTAAAGATAATGCAGCACTTGATCCTGTTATTGATGTCACACAGATACATACAGGTCATTTCCTAAAAAAGGGAAATGTACTGTTAACATTCTATTACATGTATGTGATTATTACAGATGTAATTCATATTTCAGAGTAGTAATTGTAAATTACTTCGTGTAATCAAGATGAGAGACCACGGCTATAAAAGCGAAGGTGGCTTTGGGAAGCCTGTCGCAGCCATGTCCTGTCCGTTTACGCGAGCAGCCCATTGAGTAAGGTGCAAGATTGATAAGGAGAGTCCTCAGAATCCAGCGTATATTGCGGGACAGACAGGATCCTTTAGCTCAGCGCGACAGTGTGCTCATAGAGAGATATCGATATTCCCGTGAGGGTATTATTCACTTAACCAACTTGTTGACGAGGGGGTGCAGGACCACCACCTGTCTTTTTTTGCTCTGCCCTTTTCTTGGTTGCTGTTATGAACAAACAAACAGATTATTTCAGGGTCTCTTTCCAAGAGACTAAAAGCAATATAAGTGATAAATATTACCATTCTGTAGAATATTCTTATATTTCACTTTTACTTGTTCCCATGTTCTAGTGGGTCCTGTTGTGGCTCTAATGTGAAATATAATATAATATAATATAATATAATATAATATAATATAATATAATATAATATAATATAATAAATCTACCCTACCGCCTACTGGTGTTGGCCAGAGGGGCCGATGGCGCGATATGGCAGCCTGGCTTCTGTCAGTCTGCCCCAGGGCAGCTGTGGCTACAACTGTAGCTGCCTCCACCAGTGTGTGAATGTGAGAGTGACTGAATAGTGGCATTGTAAAGCGCTTTGGGTGCCTTGGAAAGCGCTATGTAAATCCACTCCATTATTATTGTTATTATTAAATTACACTGAATAAAAATATAAACGCAACACCTTTGTTACTGCTCCCATTCCCCATGGGATGGACGTAGAGACCTAAAATTCATTCCAGATACACAATATAACCATCCCTCCCAAACAGTGGTCACAAATCAGTCCAAATGTGTGGTAGTGGGCACATCTGCTATATTGAGATAATCCATCCCACCTCACAGGTGTGCCACATCAGGATGCTGATCTGACATCATGAGTAGTGCACAGGTGTACCTCAGACTGCCGACAACAAAAGGCCACCCTGGAATGTGCAGTTTCCTTTGTAGTATTCTGGCTACAAGTATACATACCCATCTTGTACATGTTTTTTAACATTATTATTATCATCCTACCCAATTACATGTTTCTTTTAATCAGAGTATGCTGTTTTAATGACTTTACAATATCATTTACATTGCGTTCCTTACATTTTCCCAAATTGTATGTAATATTAATCCTATATTTCCGTTTTAATATTTCTAATGTTTGTTTTCTTCACTGTCTAGTCTGCCTCTGTCTCACCTGTATGGATGCATTTACACCTAAATGTCCCCAACAAAGGATGTTTTAATTCACCACTACTCCAGTGAAACACGAGTCTCCCATCTTCCTGCTACCGGTCTGGAGTTTTTGTTCACCAAAGCACACACCAACTTCATACTGACGGACAGATCACTGCCCTTTTGCCGCCTTGTCTGACCGTGTTTTGTGGCTTTGGTTCGGTTCACTTCACCTCACTCTTCCCCATTCTTGTCATTAAATCAGGCTGTTCTGCAACCATGGCAGCCATTCACTCTATGGCTTTATTCGTGGTGTATTTTACCCCTTCACCAAAGGCCGTTCTCATTTCCAACATTATATTTGCAGTGTTCGTCTATCTATCAATATCTGCGGAGTATTTTTTTAACGAGTATCCTATCTTCTAAAGCACAGGATGTAAAGGGTAGCTCGGTTAGCAGGATGCTAGCATGTAGCGCTTAGTGAGACACGCCTCAGACGAGTTGAGCAAAGACACCGTCTGTGTACTTTATACGTGAGCAACGGATTTAAATAACATTAACGTTTCAAAAGACAAACTTGAAGATAAATAACAATATACTTACCGGAGAATCGCCAGGGTTTGCCGCTTCCATCTTGCTGCTCCTAAATTCAAAACTGCTTCTGCAGTCAGGCAGGGGAGGCGTGGAAATTGTCTTTGAGTTAGTCAAACGTTTTCCTTAGTTCGAGTAGATGATAAAATAAAAATAAATGGTATTTTAAGTAGGACTAGGCGTTCTGTAATGATCTCTATTTAGGAGAAAAACTTAATCACTCACCTTTAAACAGCTCTCTTTTAGGAGACACGCTGCTGGCTAACGGTGTCATGTGATCAAACAGCGTAATTTAATTGGCTGAGAGCCGCTCGACTCGATCTAGTGCTGATTGCTTGGGTCATTCAAGTTCATCACTTTTGCAGTTGAATTTTTGCAGGTGAATTTTTGCAGGTGAATTTTTTGCAGGTGAATTTTTGCAGGTGAATTTTTGCAGGTGAATTTTTTGCAGGTGAATTTTTTGCAGGTGAATTTTTTTCAGGTGAATTTTTTGCAGGTGAATTTTTTGCAGGTGAATATTTTTGCAGGTGAATTTTTTGCAGGTGAATTTTTGCAGGTGAATATTTTTGCAGGGAAATTTGGAGGATAAAAATTCAGTGTCATAAATTCAATGTCTAAAAATACTTGAATTCTGATTATACTATATTTTTTCCATAAAAGACAGACTCGACGAAAATGCAAAGAAAAGATATGAGCAAAAAAATCAAAGGAGTGAAAGGATCAGACCCTTATGAGCACACAGAGTGGACAAAAGACGTTAGCGTGCTGCCCAACTTTCACCACGCTCATATTTATAACTATACGGTTCTTGGAGTGAGTGCATACACATACACAAGCCCAGGTACAGTTTACCGACAGATGGGTACAGGACTTTGAAAAGCACCGTGTAGAACAAAAGTTTACCTTACAAATCATCCTCATAAATACACATTCGTTAACCGTTTATTAATAGGACCTTTAAACTCAACGATAATGAATTAGTAGTGGAAATAATTTTTGGTACTGATTACAGAAATGTAGTGTAACCGGTGTGCTTCTGTGTTGTGTCTGATAAAAAAGGTAAAAGAAAGAAAGACCTCCAAGTAAATAATTTACCCACTCCAGCTCCTCTCCCACAGGGGAATTGTAGAAAAGGGCATTTATTTTTACAGTAAACATAAAATATGCATTTACACGTAACATATTTGACATAAGATAATAAAAAAAAAACCAACATGAAATCCGACATACCTGATAAAAAAGGTAAAAGAAAGAAAGACCAAGTAAATAATTTGCCCACTCCAGCTCCTATGACCAAATACAAACAGTGGGGAAGAGGGTTAGCTCCACCCACCACAACTTCCAAGCTAGCAAGGAGTATATATTCATGCTAGCATTTATGGCGCCTAAAACACATTTATGATACACACATACTACACACTTATAACATCTTACAAAAACAGGCTTAATAATGACAACAACTGAACTAAAATTGCAATCAGAAACATCAGGGTGGCTAAATATGAATTATGTGTGTTTTAAAGTGTTGGAAAGAAATGACACCCACCTCTCCCACAGGGGAAAGGGGGAAAGGCAAAAGGGGTATACTGTATTTATAGTATTGCACCAAAGAAAAGAAGAAAAGAATGAGGAGGGGCTCTAATTGATAATGAACATAACTACAGGCTTGGAGGTCCTAAAAGTCAGGTATAAAAGGAGCAGTTTGGGGGTTTAGAACACATTTTGTGAAATTATAACAATGTGATTTATGACTGTTACAGTAGCAGTGACAATAATATTGTATGCTGTAATCCTACTGGGTTATTAATGATACAAAAATTTGTCATATATCCTGTGAATAAAAGTATATGTTTTTGTCTATGTATTTCGCATTTCGTATGCTGTTTTGCCTACAAAACACAGCAAACATTACACACTGCCACAATAAACAAAGGAGCATAGCACGATTTCTGTTCAGCGCCATATAAAACGTATTAACTACTACAAAACACTGACCTTTGTGGAAATGCTTGGAGCAGACTAACATGTGAGCTGGAGTGTTTTCGAACGGTGTATTAGGTCTTCGGATAGTGGCAATCCCGGCCATCCGTTGCCTCTTCTTGACTTCGTAGACATGGCTTGGACAATTTCTCTTCCACGCCGGAATCCGATAAAAACCAATCGCTTTACCCGTCGGCTTCACGTGGCTGTCGCTCGCCCGGCTTGTGCAGTTAATAATACAACAGCTTCTTGCCATTTTTTTGTTTCTTTTTATCGCGGTGTAACTGATTTCAATTGAAAGCCTGCATGCGCTAGTACCACTTGCCACGAGTTCCCAGAATCCTTTGTGGTTTTACCCATGAATGACTTCACATTTTCAATCTCTATCCGGTTGTTCAGTGATGACGCGATGAATCCTACTTCCGGGCAGAGATGGGCAGTAACGCGTTACAAGTAACGCGTTACAAGTAATGCGTTACTGTAATCCGATTACTTTTTTCAAGTAACGAGTAAAGTAAGGGATTACTATTGCAAAAACGGTAATTAGATTACCGTTACTTTCCCGTAGGAACGCTGCGTTACTGCGTTACTAAAATCGTGATTTTTTTTGCGAGAATGTCTCACGACAGTGACGTAAGCGAGTGCGCCGTTAGTGACAACAGCTGTGTGCAGATCAGCAGTGGATCATATATCGAGTACTGGAGAGAGTATGAGCGTGCAGCGTTTAAAGCGTGGAAGTACTAACCTTACTTTGAGTTTGATTCCATAAAAAGTGACAAAAACATTAGCGTCCATCGTGCGTGGGAAGAAAACTTCTTTTTACAGCGAAAAAACCCCTAAACTTCCAACAAGCACCGAGTAGCTACGACGTAACGGGAAACTCACAGAGAAACTGCCGTATCCTTCCACTGACCGCTGCACACCTGCACCAGGGTATACCTCCGCCTGCCCCACTCCTGCTTTACAGGTGAAAATAGAGCAACAGGACCGCTGAGTCTTTGACTTTATTTATTTTCTGCTGTGTTTTACTTGCATCTATTTGAAAGACTGAGTGTAAACACAAAAAAAATATATTTTATGTGCTGGAATGTGCAGAAAATAGGTTTAAATATTAAACAAATTTCTTCCAGTCAGAGAATGTTGCATATAATTAAATTTTTGCTTGATGCATAAAGTTAAAAGATTAAAACTAATAAAACAAGTTAAAAAGAGACTTTTCCATTTGATTACATTTTGTATGATGGATTATGCAGAAAAAGTAGAATTGGGCTGAGAGATCTATCGCTTTATCACCTGTTCAGGTTGTAAATTGTGTTTTTAAAAAGTAACTAAGTAACTAAGTAATTAATTACTTTTGAAAATAAGTAATCAGTAAAGTAATAGGATTACTTTTGGGGGGAGGTAATCAGTAATTAGTTACTGATTACTTTTTTCAAGTAACTTGATCAACACTGCTTCCGGGTCTAAAGTAGTCTGCGTTTAATATGGCTTTTGTGTTGTTAACATGTTTAATGTTTTGTATTTTCTTCTATTTGATCTCAAAAAGCTCCTAAAACAGTCAGTGATCACTGTTGACCTCCCTCGGCTTTTATTACCTCTATTTATTTAAGCTCAGTTTTTAAAACCTTAGGATGTAACTACAGCCCAGCCCATGCAGCAGTATATGAATGACTAACCTCGTATTGTGGATGGATTATCTCAGTTGTTCTCCTGGCTGAAGTTTGGTCCTTTTACAGCATCCTGACATGCGATTACATTTGTTCCTGACCACCTAGAACACTCACGTTAACTTTTATCGAGTGGAAAAAAAGTTTGTTTATATTATGCTAACATAGCTGTGTCGCTAGCGGTCACATAGCACATCATTATATACCAGCTAGCCAAACTTCAGTAACCCTACAAACGTCACTGCTGTTTAGTTTTCTGTCTTCATTTATGCTGGAAGTGATAGCAGAGCTGTACGTTTTAACTTGTTTCCAAAACCCCGCAGTCAGGACATGCTATATTGTATTTAGATAGAAGCTAGCGAGCTAACTCCCTGCTAACTTCTAACTCCGTTAAATGTCATAAATTCCGTTTTCATGGATGCCTGGATGTTAAACTCAATTGTTACAGCTGGTAGAGCAGAATGCTGATCATTTCATTAAAGATGAAAGACTTTAGACAGTTTTTAACTCTCAGTAATGCCACAGTGATCGTTTGATATATGGACCTGCAGCGGAGTTTAGACCCAGACACGGCTAGTGATGTCAGACTGAACAACCGGATTGAGAGGCGGTTTATAATTTCGAGTCAGAGGTCAGTTGGACTCTTTTCATGTTTATTATTCAGTTCAACTGACAAACATCTGTAAAATATGACACAAAGGGACAAATGCCTAAAAATACCTGCTAATGTATTTATAACTGTAAAAAAATCATTTAATAATACTGTAAAATTCAAGACCTTTTCACTCAATCGCTATGCTGTTATCTGCCACGTTTTCTCTGATTGGTCAGAACACCTGACATACACAAATTCCAACGAAACAGATGGAGGTTCTAGAACTTAGCCCCGCCCTGTTTATGTGTAGAATTCCCGCCCTGGTAGCGTCGCTCTGCGGGCGGAACCGTGTGGCACAACTGGATTTGACTAACAGTGCCTATAACCAATCACAGATCGGTATTAAGACGAGCTCCGCCCGTGTTTGCAAACAGTGTTCCGCCCCCTCAATAGGAATGACCAACGGGGGCGTTGCTAGTGGGTGGAGCCTGTCTCAGGCTCGACCCAGTTTGAAAGTGAACCAACGGCTCCAGTCGCAGCTTCAACCCCAAACAACAACAAGAACCCGAGACCCGGAGAACCAGACTCGGTCCAGTCCGTTTCACCTGCAGCCGGCCCTCCTGACGAGTGAGTACCCCGATCGGCCTTCCACCGCGGGGCTGCGGTAAAATAGCAGTGTATTTGAGCCGGAGATGAGCTGGATGTGCCGGGCATCTTGTTTCTGATGTGGGCATCCAGAGAGAAAAGATCCGGAATAATAGCTGGAAAACGGGAATAAAATGTCCGCTTTGACGGTGGCAGCCTGGCGGTGGTGGGATGTGGTGTCCTTCCTGGTCCTTTGTGTGCTCCCTCTCGGAGGACTGATCCAGACATGTTGTTGTAAACACGAAACGCCCATTTTGGAGTATGAATGCCAGGAAATAGCCTGACCCCGTCTATATAACGCTGACCTCTCCGATGCATAGACGGAGCCCTTCGTTAAAAATGCGCAGTAGACGTAGAGACTGTGTGTTTCCATTGCAGCACCGCCCGTATCAGCATTACCGGCGGTGCTTTGGGATAAATGTGTCCGTGAATCACCGGAGAGCCCCGCGGTGCTCTCTGCAGCCTCTCCACGGGTTTACCGGGACTGTGAGCGACTGTTAGCCGCTGCTAGCAGAGGGGGATGGGGCGGCTAGCTCCGCAGAGGGCGGGAAGCAAATGGTGGTCCATTGTTCTGAGAAGCTAGCGTGGCTAGGCTAACCGCAGCGGCCGCAGATCAGCGCGAGTCCCGGATACTCCCCTCCATCCGCCCCAGCGAGGCTCTCACACCTCCAGCCCGGGGCGTACAGCGGGTACCGGGCTCCGTGGGGAGCTTCCAGCGCGGACATAAGGAGGAGAGACTGCCGGAGGGCCTCCCTCTGCCCGGCAGAGAAAATGGAGCCCGTCTGCTGCCTTTGTTATTCACAACGAGGCCCAACGGGGAGCTTTTACCGGACATTTACCGTAAAATACGGGCTCATACCGGCGGGATATAACCGGTTTATGGGTTAAAGTCACAGCGTGAAGAACAGCAGACTCACGGGTTAAAAGGTCATTGCACACAAATGTGTTTAAAGCTGAAATAAAGGTTAAATCCAGTCTGACAGCTCATCGTTATTGTGTCAGTGATGTTTGATCCTCTGTCAGGAACAAAACACCCGTTAATAACCCCGATCAGCTCCTCTGATCAGGTATTATCAATAACATGGACCCACAGTGGCCGACCATCAGGTTTCTCTGTGATGAGTTTAGTATTTGATGGTCAGTAATCACAGCGATCAATAATCACCACCAGCACACTGAATGTAATGTAAAATAGACCCATGTTTCATTACTGATTAAACTATAGCACAGCAGGGGTCAGAGGTCAAGTGCCACCCTAGTGTCTTAGTATTTACTGACAGGTCAGAGTTGAATTGTGAGTAAATATAAAGTCCTTTATTGTTATTGTATGTGTACAACAACATTATGGACCAAGTCTATAAATGCATATCTGTGGTGTCTGCAGCACTGCCTCGGCTCTCCGTCCCCCTCACTCTTCTTCTTCTGTGGTGGTTCTTCAGGCCGCCACGATGATGCGTAAAGACATCAACAAGCCGAAGGGGAAGACGTCGGCGTACGCCTTCTTCGTGCAGACGTGTCGAGAGGAGCACCGCAAGAAGAACCCCGAGCAGTCGGTCAACTTCGCCGAGTTCTCCAAGAAGTGCTCCGAGAGGTGGAAGGTGAGGGGGAGGGGCTGCAGGTACCTGGGTAGAACCTGGTCACATGACCACCTGACCCATCAGTGTGTGAGTAACAGCTCACCTACCTGTGTTCAGCTGTCCTATCAGGACACAGTAAGCTGCAGCTGTTTGACTGGTTTCAGTGGTTATAGTGGGAGCAATAAAGAGTTGTCATGGTGTTCCTGTGCAGCAGCTCCAGTCACAGACTTACAGTGTGAACTCATTCAAACCTTTGGCAGGTTAACAGGCTGTGTGAGCAGAGTCGATGTTCTGTGTGTGCCTCGAGCCTCACAGCACAAACAGTCTAAGCTGCAGAGGAGCACAGGGTGAATAAAACCACAGCTCAGTGTTGAGGACTGATGTTCACTCTGAGGCAGCAGGAACAGCTGCTTACAGTCAGCACAGACTCAGAGGATCCTGCTGCTTCACACTGAGCTGTGCAGGACTCACCTGCACAGGTGGATCAGCCTCTGACCTGTTTGTTACGTGTCACATACACGGGCCGACACACACAGAGGTGAATGGGTGGAGTCATCACGAGAGCTGCAGGCTACAGCAGAGCTGCTCGTGATGTCACACGTGTCGCTGTGACATCACGAGCAGCTCCAGCATCACTGCTGTGCTCTTCATCACCCAGCATCAGTGTTGGTCAAGTTACTGGAAAAAAGTAACTAATTACTGATTACTTCCCCAAAAAAGTGATCCTGTTACTTTACTGATTACTTATTTTCAAAAGTAATTAATTACTTAGTTACTTTTTAAAAACACGATTTACAACCTGAACAGGTGATAAAGTGATAGATCTTTCAGCCCAATTCTACTTTTTCTGCATAATCCATCATACAAAATGTAATCAATGGAAAAGTCTCTTTTTAAAACTTGTTTTATTAGTTTTAATCTTTTAACTTTATGCATCAAGCAAAAATGTAATTATCTGCAACATTCTCTGACTGGAAGAAATTAGTTTAACATTTAAACCTATTTTCTGCACATTCCAGCTCATAAAATAAAATATTTTTTGTGTTTACACTCAGTCTTTCAAATAGATGCAAGTAAAACACAGCAGAAAATAAATAAAGTCAAAGACTCAGCGGTCCTGTTGCTCTATTTTCACCTGTAAAGCAGGAGTGGGGTAGGCGGAGGTTTACCCTGGTGCAGGTGTGCCGCGGTCAGTGGAAGAATCCGCGACTTTCTCTGTGAGTTTCCCATTACGTCGTAGCTACTCGCTGCTTGTTGGAAGTTTAGGGGTTTGTTCGCTGTAAAAAGAAGTTTTCTTCCCACGCACAGCGGACACTAATGTTTTTGTCACTTTTTATGGAATCAAACTCAAAGTAAGGTCAGTGCTTCCACGCTTTAAACGCTGCACGCTCATACTCTCTCCGCACTCGATATATGATCCACTGTTGATCTGCACACAGCTGTTGTCACTAACGGCGCACTCGCTTAGGTCACTGTCGTGAGACATTGTCGCCAAAAAAATCACGGTTTTAGTAACGCAGTAACGCAGCGTTCCTACGGGAAAGTAACGGTAATCTAATTACCTTTTTTGCAATAGTAATCCCTTACTTTACTCGTTACTTGAAAAAAGTAATCGGATTACCGGGTTACTGCCCATCTCTGCTCAGTACAAGAGCTCAGAGCTCTCCACATGGTCACAGCATCATGAGTAGCCACTGTAACATGACAGGCAGGACAATTACAGGAAATGAAACAATGAAATGTGAATAAGCTCTAATCCATCAGAACACTTGCACGGCGTGGTGAACGCACTGGTTCTTATGGAGCTCTCTTCTGCTCAGTCTGGGCACTCAGCACAGTCAGTCTGTCAGCAGAGCAGTGATGTGACCGGTTATGAATCAGCTGCTGTGTGTGTGTAAATGTGTTTAGTGGCAGCTGGTGGACTGTAACGTGCTGCTACTACCAGGAGGTGGCAGCAGTGCACACAGCAGCTGTTTGAGGAGCATGTAGAAGAACATGTTGATGTCTGAGAGCAGGGCTGTGTTCCAAAACTCCATCCTGTCTGCTTTTCCTCATCGAGGTCACAAGTGGATTTGGAGTTAGGAGAGGGCAGAGTTATGGTCGCCTCCCCTGAACGTGACGTCAGAGGATCTACAAAATGCTGGTCTTACCCAGGGCGGGTTACGACAAAACCATTTTAACGATGGTTAAAATGGTTTTGTCGTAACCATCGAGCACAGGTTGTCGTGGCCATATTAAGCTGTATGAATGTAATTCACTGTGAGTGGTTTTTTTCTCCCACACCCTTTGAATGCATCATTAATCCCCCCTCCCACATGGAAAACCGCGCTGAGCGTGCGTGTTTACGTACTACCAGACAGGGAAAGGCGACAGCGGCAGATTCAGACTCACTGCTGGTTTCACAAGTGTCCAAGAAAATGCAGTAACCTGCAAAACTACAACAGGTAACATGACCACAGATTTATTCCACCAGCTGGAAGTCATCCTCTGTTTTAAACAACGTAACTGCTCCTTTAGCTGTGTGTTGTTTTTGCTGCTTGGTGGTTGCTATGAGCTTTAGCTGCTGTGGATGCCACACGTACCAATATTTACATGAACTTGAGTTCAAGGAGTCTTAAACTGCAGCTCGTCCCATCAGGACATATCGTGATATTTACATCGTGTTTCATGATGGAGCCAAAGATATCACAACATTAGACTTTCCTCAGTGTGTCCTAATCTGTTGTTTTATGCAGCCTGTGAAATGTAAGGTTTTAATGTTAAAGAGGAAGACTTGGAGTCAAATCCACTGATGCTTGCAGCTTGTTTCCATGTTAACAAGCTGGTGGATTTACAGCAGAGGCTCAGAGTCAGTTTGAGAGAGCGTCACTTTCAGGAGGAGAAGATTTCCACGTGTGATTAAAGCGTCTGGTGCACAGTTTACTGCACAAACCCCAGCAGTGAAATACTGCAGTGTGCTGTGGCTGTGCTGCTGCTGCTGCTGGGACAACAGGTGTGTAGAGTTAAAGCTCTGTCCTCACACAGAGTCACTCATTGCTCCTCTGTAATGATGGAAAGGAGTTCTCAGCAGTGACACAGAGCCACATGTCTCTGTGACCAATGAAGCAAAGCGTCTGAAAACACAGCTTGTTAGTGTCCATCCCCACTTATCCGGGGCCGGGTCGCCCAGACCTCCCTCTCCCCAGCCACCCCCTCCAGCTTGTCCGGGGGAACACCAAGAGTCCCCAGGTGGAGCCCTCAAGCACCCCACCATGGGTTGCTGAGAACGTACGTTGAGGCGAGCCTGACTATATATAGCTGCTACCTCTGAACTTAACGCACTAATTAAGGTCCTTCCCCACCAGACAGGTGACCATGTCCTAATGCTGGTTTTGGTAACTGGGGATCGGTCTGCCAGGGTCTCCGCCCTTGGCTGCTGCACAGCCCGTAAAAGGTCCCCGGTAACCCTGTTCCCTAGTTCTTACACTCATAGGGGTTTTTCAATCACTCTTTGTCTGACCCTCACCCAGGACAAAATCTGCCACAGGAGACCCTACCAGGGGACAAAAAAGCCCCGACAGCATAGCCCCTGGGATCCCTCTCAAACACCTCCACCACGATAAGGTAGCGATTCACAGAGGGGCTCGTTAGTGTGATGGATCAGTTAAAGTCATGAGTCACAGTCACACAGTTACAGCCTCTCACCCAACAGATAATCATGAGCTCTCCTCTGACAAACCCTGACTCCACCCGAGCCTCCAGCCTCAGGACCGTTTGCTCAGGGCCCAGAGGTTTGGGACAGAACAACATCTGGATGCATGTGTGAAACGTGCAGTTGTGAGCATCAGTCAGCACGGTCAGTGTGAGCTGAGATCACATGTTCTTCTTCACTGGATGAAGGAGCTCAGAGGAGCTCAGGGCCTCACGGAGGATCTGAGGAGGTCTGCGAGCAGCTAACAGTACTGTGTGTGTGTGTGTGTGTGTGTGTGTGTACTGTCAGGGACAGGAAACAGTTCAACCCTTAATGTAAGCATGACTGGCTCCACAGAACAACATGATCACTTCCTGTGTGCTGGACTCGTACATCATGCGAGCACTTTAGTTGAACACATCTGGTCAGGTTTGAGGAGCTCACGCTCTCCTCTGTGTGCATGGTCACATGACTGGATTATTCCCACGTGTTTCATTCCAGTGTAGACAAAGCTCTGAAACAGGGACTGATAACAGCTGTAACATCTGCAGCACAGATCCACTGCAGGGAGTCACTGATCAGTGCTCCACTGCAGCTCAGGTCAAAATCTGAGACAGATGTGTGCAGCTGTGGTTGAAGCAGACAGGTGCAGCTGCTCTTACCTGCTGATGGAAGCATCTGGATTCCAGCTGTGTTCAACTGGTCCCAGCAGGAAAACTGGTCCTCGCCCTGAATCGATTCTGTATTATTCTGCATTGTTTTCTGTAAGTGTGACCCCGGGAGTTCAAAGGTCAGAGGTCACACACTGACTGTCTGCTCTCTGCCTCCAGGCTCTGTCTCCCAGTGATAAGAAGTGTTTCGAGGACATGGCCAAAGCTGATAAGGTGCGCTACAACCGTGAGATGAAAGACTACGTCCCCCCCAAAGGCTTCGGAAAGAGGGGCCGCAAGAGGAAAGACCCCAACGCCCCCAAAAGACCCCCGTAAGACCCCAAACACACTCTGAAGGTCCAGGTAGCACCTGACACACCTCATGTACTGATGTAAGAGCCCAAACACACTGTGAGTGTGTGGTTTGAGAGTGCCAGCAGGGGGCAGCACAGGGCTGCTCATGCTTGAGTTCAAACACAGAGGCAGATCCTGGATCAGCTCTAGCCTGTCTGTCTGCAGGTCTGCGTTCTTCGTGTTCTGCAGCGAGTACCGTCCCAGTGTGAAGCAGCAGTATCCTGGGCTGTCTATAGGAGACTGTGCCAAGAAGCTGGGAGAGATGTGGAGCAAGCTGTCCCAGTCTGAGAAGCTGCCGTACGAGGAGAAGGCCCAGAAGCTACGAGAGAAATACGACCGGGTGAGGCTCAGTCACACAGACAGAGGGTAGAAACCAGTCACAGTGTGTCCTGATACAGGCAGGTATGAAGGGTGTGACGAGCTCAGAGTACATCTGGTCCACAGAAACATCAGCCTCTGTTCTCCTCTGTACTGCACGGTTCCTCTAATCTGTGCAAAAACACATTTTCTACTTTAACACGCTTGAATAGTTTTAAATTACATTAGCTGCTTTTGTCAGCTGTTTGGAGACTGGAGGGTCACATGTCCAATCTGAGGTAACTGACAGTAAAATAACATGTTCATATGTTCGAGCCCTGATGTCAGCTCTGCAGGTGAGGCTGAGGAGCAGGAAATATGTACCCATGTTAAAGGGCCACATATAATTTGAGCTGTGGGTGATCTTCAACACATAACTGACACGTTCCAGCAGGTTACAGATAAACTGACTGTTCGTCTGATTTCCTCTTTATTTCAGGCTTCTAGCATTTTCTGTGTGGTACGAACATTCAAAGGAGCGTTGTGCATTTTAATATTTCACCACCAGGTGGCAGTGAAACCGATTCATAGACTGAGGTGCTCCAGGTCCAGCCTTCAGTCTGATGCTGCTGCTGAGCAGATGGGTCCTTTATTCATACAGTTAGACTTCAAACAGACAAATAAATACATGGAGACATGTGTAAAACATTCAACTTTACTGAGCGCGTGCACTGAGCTCTCTGTCAGGCTTTTATTTTGTAATCCTTTACTCAGCGCGTGCACTGAGCTCTCTGTCAGGCTTTTATTATGTAATCCTTTACTGGGCGCGTGCACTGAGCTCTCTGTCAGGCTTTTATTTTGTAATCCTTTACTCAGCACGTGCACTGAGCTCTTTGTCAGGCTTTTATTTTGTAATCCTTTACTCAGCACGTGCACTGAGCTCTCTGTCAGGCTTTTATTTTGTAATCCTTTACTCAGCACGTGCACTGAGCTCTCTGTCAGGCTTTTATTTTGTAATCCTTTACTGGGCGCGTGTACTGAGCTCTCTGTCAGGCTTTTATTTTGTAATCCTTTACTCAGCACGTGCACTGAGCTCTCTGTCAGGCTTTTATATGTAATCCTTTACTGGGCGCGTGTACTGAGCTCTCTGTCAGGCTTTTATTTTGTAATCCTTTACTCAGCACGTGCACTGAGCTCTTTGTCAGGCTTTTATTTTGTAATCCTTTACTCAGCACGTGCACTGAGCTCTCTGTCAGGCTTTTATTTGTAATCCTTTACTCAGCACGTGCACTGAGCTCTCTGTCAGGCTTTTATTATGTAATCCTTTACTGGGCGCGTGTACTGAGCTCTCTGTCAGGCTTTTATTTGTAATCCTTTACTCAGCACGTGCACTGAGCTCTTTGTCAGGCTTTTATTTTGTAATCCTTTACTCAGCACGTGCACTGAGCTCTCTGTCAGGCTTTTATTTTGTAATCCTTTACTGAGCGCGTGCACTGAGCTCTCTGTCAGGCTTTTATTTTGTAATCCTTTACTCAGCACGTGCACTGAGCTCTTTGTCAGGCTTTTATTTTGTAATCCTTTACTCAGCACGTGCACTGAGCTCTCTGTCAGGCTTTTATTTTGTAATCCTTTACTGAGCGCGTGCACTGAGCTCTCTGTCAGGCTTTTATTTTGTAATCCTTTACTGAACGCGTGCACTGAGCTCTCTGTCAGGCTTTTATTTTGTAATCCTTTACTGAGCGCGTGCACTGAGCTCTCTGTCAGGCTTTTATTTTGTAATCCTTTACTGAGCGCGTGCACTGAGCTCTCTGTCAGGCTTTTATTTTGTAATCCTTTACTGAACGCGTGCACTGAGCTCTCTGTCAGGCTTTTATTTTGTAATCCTTTAGTGAGTGTGTTGCCACACAGGTTAAACTGCTTCCTGTGTGTTTCAGGACATGGTGGCGTACCGCGGCGGCGGCACGTATGCCAGGAACCCCAGCTCTTCAGCTCAGGGAGGAGAGGAGGAGGACGAGGATGAGGGCGAGGATGAAGAGGAGGAGGAGGACGATGACGAGTAGAGACGAAGAGCTGCAGCTGGGAGAGAGAGTGTTAGAGAGAGAGTGAAACAGGTGTGTGTGTTTCAGAGTGCAGGTCAGGGGGCGGAGCCTCACAGCAGGTGTGTCTACGTTTCAGAGACTTCCTGTTCCTCTGTTAGGGTGTGTTTCTAAACACCGTCCCCCTCTGATAGAAACAAGGTTCCACCTGACAGGAAGCACACTAACACTTCCTGCTGCAGCTGATGGCAGGGACAGAAGAAGAAGAGACAGGTGAGAGAGGTCAGAGGTTAACAGCTGCTTGTGTATAGATCACATGACTCCATCAGGTGAGTCTGACAGCATCACCTGGGTACAGACGTTTATTTAAACAGCCTCAGCCTGGCTCACAGGTCACATGACCACAGGAGTCATGTGACTGAGTGTCGGTGCTGGTGACACAGAGGGAGGCGGAGTGCTCTGAAACACACACACCCGACCACAGAGAGTGTGTGTGTGTCACTGTGTGTGTGAGAACAGGGTGTGTGTGTCTTTACAGTAACGTGTGTGTGTGAGGTCATCAGATGTTAAACTGTCCCACAGCAGAGGACAGTACAGTAACCCCCCCCTCCTCTCACTGTTACCATGGTTACCCCTGCACCCTCCACCCCTCCTGTGTGTTACCATGGAAACCCCCGCCCCTTCAGCATCATGTTGTTTTTATGTTGTGGACGTTTTTGTTCTTCGTTCACTGTCAGAGTAGAAACTTCAACTTTTATAATAAAACAACCACCTGAGGGAAAAACCCACCCGGAGTCTGTGCTTACTCGCCGCCGCCCACCTGGACTCACTCACACACACACACACACACAAACACACACACACACACACACACCTGTGATCTGTGAACATGCTCTCTTCAGCAGGATAAACCCTCATCCTCACTGTTTGTGAGAGACTCACGCAGCGCCCTGACTGCTGGGAACAGAGCCTGTCCTGCAGATGTTACGTCATGACTCCAGAGGTTAGACCCGTCACAGTGCTGCTACTAAATATTGTCAAGTCCCTTTTTCATTAGCACCTGCTCAGATCGACTTGCCTCGACTCGACTCGGGGTGACAGATTTTGCGTTACAATCGAGTACTACCTAATGTACGTGGCCGTCGTCATAGCAACGCGGCCGAGCGTGACGTCGTTAATACGGGACACAAACACTGCAACAAAGGTGGACGTCGAGGCGATGATATAAAATCTTCAGAGCCAGCCCTGCTCTGATATCCTTAAGACATTCTGACACAGGCCTGAGGGGTCATTCTGGTTAAATGGCAGCTAATAACATGGCAATAAATACCAAAAGCAAGGGCCTGAGGATGGACCCTTGAGGTACATCACACGGGAGTGGGACAGATAAGTTTATCAACAGAGACAAACTTCTGTCAGACAGATGTGGCTTCAGCCACTGAGGCAGCTCCTCTAATGACAGAAATCCTGATGTACTGTCAGAAAATACTGATGTACTGTCAGAATCTGCTGTGGCATCTAAAAGGAGTCAGTGGTTAATAAAAACAAGTGCAAACTGTGCTGTGAGTACTTTAAACCTGACTGAAATACCTCAACAATACTGAGTTTAAAGAAGACAGGGTTCAGTGGTGTCAAAGGTCAACTTGCAGTTAACTCTTTACCTCAGCTGGTAAACACACTGATGATTTAAACTAGTGTTGGTCTTATCAACAGATCACATGACGTCTGTGTTTTAGCCTATACAGTTAAGGTTTCTGTCCTTATTTAGTTGAATAGTTACTGTTAAAGTTGTGAGTCCCTCCTACAGGTAATACCTGCAGGAACTGCACCTTGTTTCTCACACCTGCTACAGCTGACTGCCTTCAGTGTGGACGTCCTTTCTTTATACGCTGTTCATCACTGAGTCCGTGACTTTCCACGGGGTCCTTTTGTCCTGTATTTGTGTTTCGTTCTGAGAGAAATGATCAGCTGTCAGATCCTCGGTACACCTGACAGATGCGTTCACACCTCCATCACCAGCTGTTTGACCTGCAGCTGGAGCGAGCAGAGCCAACAAACTAACAGTGAGCCCATGTGGGGTGCACTCCACATGGAGCAGGTCATCTAAACAGAAGGTCGGTGGTTTGATTCCTGCCTGCATGTCAAACAGGGAATGTGAGGAAGCTCTTGCGTGTCGTGTGTGAGGCATGTTGTAAACAGTGCTCTGATTGGTCGAGTAGGACAGTGCTGTACCAGTCCATGCTGAGAGGCAGGTGTAGCACATATTAATGTCATATGACATCCATATGAAGCGTGTGCAGTAGCATCACTCTATGGGAGCATTTTACTTTGGAATAATCTGTTCAAAGGTCCCTGCACCTCACTGACACTACATCACAACAAGCTGACCTCTGCATCCACCAGCGTGAGCAACAGGCCTGTCAGTATAATTCCTCTGTTATTGGTCGTGATGGTCTTTTAAAGCAGCGGTCCCCAACCCCCGGGCCTCGGACCGGTACCGGGCCGCGAGAGTTGAGGCTCAGGTGTGAAATGTGTGGTTTTCAGGGTTTTTAATCGGTTTTCAGCGTTATTTCATTTAGGGCTGCTCGATTATGGCAAAAATGATAATCACGATTATTTTCACTGAAATTGAGATCACGATTATTTGACGATATTTATTTAACCCTTTAAGACCTACTCTAGAACCAAGTCCACCAGAGCTTATATTATTTTTTTACATGCTGTATGTTGTTTACATGCCATTTGTGGGAGCATTTCAAGTTGCTATACATCAATACAACTGTTATAGCCCATATTTTAATAATATGTCTGCATTAAGTCCATAGTAATTACATAAATTGCAAAAAAGTGCAATAAACTACAAAAAAAAAATTTGAAAATCGCTTTTGTTTTGTTTACATATATTTCTACTTGGAGAAGTTTAAGAGGCTTATCCCTCAAAACTTTAAATACAATAAAGTTGCAAAAAATTGTTTACAACAACAGGAAATTTATTTTGAGTGTCTTCATAGTTTTATTTTGGAGATACAGCAATTTTTATATACTGCAGGAAAAACAAAAAACAATCCTATGATGCAAATTTGCAAAGAAAACAGCAGGTGCATCATTTCACTGTGGGAAGTGTTACGAACAGCTGATGGATCGGCAAAGCGTGTTTCTGGAATATTATGTTTTTGTTCCTGCAAGCGCTTTTTATGCAATTTTTGCAAAGCTTTATGTGGAACGAAACCGTGACCGAGGACAAGCTGATGGCATCAGATGTAAGTACAACTCCTCCGGTTTCATATGCAAAACAAATCATTGCGCTAGCTTACACGGTTCAGGTTCTACAGGGATTTAACAATAGTTACACAAAACAGAGCGTGCTGCTCTGACCGGCTTTAAAGGGTTAACAATGACTTTAAAAAATAATATAAAATAGTGTGCAACACCACTGAAGTTTTTTTTTTCTTTTTAAACTCTCTTTTCAACCAACGGCAGTCACTCTCCAAATACCTTCTGCTTAGCTTTCCGAGCTTCCCTCGGGTCCTCTTAATCAGCGGTCTCCAACCTTTTTTGCGCCACGGACGGTTTATGCCCGACAATATTTTCACGGACCGGCCTTTAAGGTGTCGCGGATAAATGAGGGAGGGGCTAATAATCGGCTCAGTCATTTTTAATGATCGTTGAAAGCCCAGATCGTAATCGTGATTAAAATTTGATTAATTGAGCAGCCCTAATTTCATTATCGTTTTTATCATTAACTCTGTTTTCCTGGGTCTTTTCACGTGTGTTATGAAGAAATCATTTTTTTTCGGTACCGGTACTAGTTTTATTTTGTTGTATTTTTTTGTGTTGACACCTTAAAGGCCGGTCCATGAAAATATTGTCGGGCATAAACCGGTCCGTGGCGCAAAAAAGGTTGGAGACCGCTGGTCTAGAGGATGAGACGTACAACAGTCAGTTAGACACTGATTGTTTGTAAGTGCGGTGCAGGTGTGATGTTGGCAGTCTCCCAGGATTGTTGTTCCCGCCTCTTTACTTTCTGTTTTTCTTCCTTTGTAAGGTAAAGACCCTACAAAGTAGGGCTGCTCAATTAATCAAATTTTAATCACGATTACGATCTGGGCTTTCAACGATCATTAAAATTGACTGAGACGATTATTAGCCCCTCCCTCGTGCTTTACTCTCGCGCTGCTCCGTGTGGCAAATCGAGCGCACCTCTCAGCATTTCGAACACGTGTCACAACAATTAAGAGGACCCGAGGGAAGCTCGGAAAGCTCAGCAGAAGTTATTTGGAGAGGAGAGTGACTGCTGTTGAAAAGAGAGGTACAAAAACTTCAGTGGTGTGGAAACATTATGGGATCAGTGAGACGTGGATCACGTAGACACAGTGTGTAAACTTTGCTACAGTGTAGCTGCACCACAGAGCAACACTGCAAAGTTCACTAAACACAGATGTTTACTTTTTTCATTTATTTCTTATATTGCAAACATTTGCACTGTTATCAGCAGTGTTGGTCAAGTTACTTGAAAAAAGTAATCAGTAACGAATTACTGATTACTTCCCCAAAAAAGTAATCCCGTTACTTTACTGATTACTTATTTTCAAAAGTAATTAATTACTTAGTTACTTTTTAAAAACAGGATTTACAACCTGAAGAGGTGATAAAACGATAGATCTTTCAGCCCAATTCTACCTTTTCTGCATAATCCATCATACAAAATGTAATCAAATGGAAAAGTCTCTTTTTAAAACTTGTTTTATTAGTTTTAATCTTTTAACTTTATGCATCAAGCAAAAATGTAATTATATGCAACCAAGGGCGTAGATTTTGGTTTTGGCGTTGGTGGGGACGGATGATTCAACCACCGAACCCTGCCCTCTTTCCTTTTTTTTTTTCCTTTTCGTCTTTGCTTCTTGATAAAAAAGGAGACATATGCTTGCCTACATATGCTATTCTACATGCTTTTAAACCATTTAAAATTACAATTCATAGTTTTACATGTGAATTATATAATCTTCAATTACTATTAAACAAATGACTGACTAAGTATTTCAGGCTTTAGTTTACTTCAACCATATTCCATATAAATCAGGTATCATACAAAAATAAAAATAGAGTCATGACAATAAAAGAATATGACTTTAAGGACTTAACAAAATTACTTCAGTTATACTACACCAACATCTCTGACACATTAGCACTAAGGGAACACTGAATGACCTGCTGGTTTTTGTCCATAAAACTACTCATCTAAGATTACCACAAAGTAACAGATCTCTTAGCAAAATTATGCAACATTTTAGGCACTATTGCCCCGATCAACTGAAGTTTTATTCTAAACATGAACTACTGTTACAGCAACAGACATGGACTACATGCCCCACACTACAACCAATGTTCACTATGTGAAGCAGCCAAACACATGCCTCCTCCTCTCGTTAACTGAGATACACTGCTGGCATATTTGTTTTACATCTATACAGGGAGTGCAGAATTATTAGGCAAGTTGTATTTTTGAGGAATAATTTTATTATTGAACAACAACCATGTTCTCAATGAACCCAAAAAACTCATTAATATCAAAGCTGAATGTTTTTGAAGTAGTTTTTAGTTTGTTTTTAGTTTGAGCTATTTTAGGGGGATATCTGTGTGTGCAGGTGACTATTACTGTGCAGAATTATTAGGCAACTTAACAAAAAACAAATATATACCCATTTCAATTATTTATTTTTACCAGTGAAAGCAATATAACATCTCCACGTTCACAAATACACATTTCTGACATTCAAAAACAAAACAAAAACAAATCAGCGACCAATATAGCCACCTTTCTTTGCAAGGACACTCAAAAGCCTGCCATCCATGGATTCTGTCAGTGTTTTGATCTGTTCACCATCAACATTGCGTGCAGCAGCAACCACAGCCTCCCAGACACTGTTCAGAGAGGTGTACTGTTTTCCCTCCTTGTAAATCTCACATTTGATGATGGACCACAGGTTCTCAATGGGGTTCAGATCAGGTGAACAAGGAGGCCATGTCATTAGTTTTTCTTCTTTTATACCCTTTCTTGCAGCCACGCTGTGGAGTACTTGGACACGTGTGATGGAGCATTGTCCTGCATGAAAATCATGTTTTTCTTGAAGGATGCAGACTTCTTCCTGTACCACTGCTTGAAGAAGGTGTCTTCCAGAAACTGGCAGTAGGACTGGGAGTTGAGCTTGACTCCATCCTCAACCCGAAAAGGCCCCACAAGCTCATCTTTGATGATACCAGCCCAAACCAGTCCTCCACCTCCACCTTGCTGGCGTCTGAGTCGGACTGGAGCTCTCTGCCCTTTACCAATCCAGCCACGGGCCCATCCATCTGGCCCATCAAGACTCACTCTCATTTCATCAGTGGTTGTGAGTGGGGGTTCAGTCCATGTTATTATTGTGTGTTTGAGGGAAATGCTCCCACAAATGGCGCTACAACATGTAAAAAAATAATATAAGCTCTGCAGACTTGGTTCTATGGTAGGTCTTAAAGGGTTAAATAAATATCGTCAGATAATCGAGATCTCAATTTCAGTGAAAATAATCGTGATTATCATTTTTGGCATAATCGAGCAGCCCTACTACAAAGGAACAAAGAAAACAGACAAAGTTGAATCTCTGGCTATGATGTCTTGAGATAATGTTTTGATGGGACCGCTCCGTGGTGCAGATCAGTGTCCCAGTGAGTGAGAATTTCCTCCGCAGCTTTTAAAGAGAGCCCAGTCTGTGGTTATGGAGTCACAGATTTACACACTTGGTGCTTTCTCGGAGTTCAGTGCTCTCCAGATGTGTTGGGGGTGTTCCAGGTCATGGTTTAGAGCATGTGCTGACCAACATCTTCAACCTCTTCCTGAAGCAGTTGGTGGTCCCCACGTCCTTCATCATCATTCCCGTCCCCAAGAAACCAGAAGTCTCAATGTTCTGGCTGAGCAGGAGAGGACACTGCAGTGACCATGACAATCAACTTATGCATCCCACTGTTGCCAGGAAGAAGGATCATATGAGGACAAACAGCAGAGCCAAAGGAAAGAGATCATCTCTCACTCATGGCTCTACTCCACTTTAACACCACCAGGGGGTGCTGTAAGCAGCCTGGTCTACAGGGGGAAGTAGCTGTGGCCAAAGCCCCGGCTCCACACATCAGGATCCAAAACCAAGACTGAACAGTGTGCCACCATCACCTGTAGAATGTCACAGCCTGGTGTCAACACAAGTAATGGAGACATTTCATTGGCCACACCCACATCAACAGGCGCAATAACAGGACTAATGGTTGGGAAAAGACAAGTGGTGGTGACAGTGGACTCATCTCTGTGCTTGTCCTGCTAGACCTCAGTGCAGTAGAAAAGAAAGTGGTGGATCTATGTTTCTGAGTGTGGGG
The DNA here is from genome assembly GCF_900408965.1 of Simochromis diagramma. Taxonomy (NCBI): domain Eukaryota; kingdom Metazoa; phylum Chordata; class Actinopteri; order Cichliformes; family Cichlidae; genus Simochromis; species Simochromis diagramma. The sequence goes on along the minus strand of NW_024387191.1, from coordinate 50,566 downwards.
CCATCAAGAGGCCACAGTATTCATAGAGGGGCCAAGTATTACTCCAGCAGCACGTACAATGCTCATTCTAACTGCTGTTTCCTTCTTATTTCTTTGTATACATGCAGCTCACACTTGACTGTGACTCCTGACCGTGTTTATGGGTCAAAGGTTTTGTTCTTTACATTGTCTTTCTTCTATATAATTGTTAAACATTTAATAAATATGTCTACAAAAAAGATTTTAAAAATGAGACATTTCACACAGACACCCAAATGATTTCTGACCGATGAAGGGGGCTGAAGGTGCCCTGCTCTTGCCCAGCTTCTGCTGCTCTCTCCCTGCTCGCTGTCAGCAGCTGGCAGCCTCGGTCCTGCCTGAGACTCTTCATCTATCAGTGCCAAAGAATATGGGAAATAGCAACGCACAACATGCACATTACAAAACAAGTACATGAACCAGCATTACATTCATTAGTGAAGTGCTGACGTTCTTTCCTAAACTTTGGGCCTTAATTGATTGATTGATTGATTGATTGGTTGGTAATTTATTTCAACATGTGAACAATATACTATAATATCACATCATGAGTTTTTTGTTTGTTTGTTTTTAAATAGAGACATTCACTTAATTTAAATATTTTCCTTTTCTTTATAGATCGAGAAGATCATACTTTTATAACTCTTTTTGAACAGTTTTATGTTTGGACGTTGCTTTAATTCCATATTCAGACTGTTCCACAGTTTCACTCCAAGAACAGAAACACAAAAGCTTTTTCTTGTAGTACGTACGTGATTTTACATTACTGTTAACTAATGTTTGCTTTGCTTCTTAACCAGTGAAGCACCGAGTGGCTTTCTGAGGTTCCTGCTCGTAAATGCCCAAAATGAGTCGAGTATTTCTGCAACTACAAACTCTGTTTTCATCAGAGGTGTAGATATTACAGCACTGTGTCAGAGCCACTGAGGCTGGAACACAGAAAAAGAAGTAGATGGATTTATTTTTAGACTTTATTGCCTGGAACCAACCCTTGTGTTGTCCTTGGGTCATTTTTGTCCTCTAAAGAAATCTTTTGCTATCAAAAATTTGTTTTTTATTCATCAGATGGTCTGAAAATAACAGAAGTTATTCAGTACTATACTATGCACGATTGGAATAAGTTTTAAGTAATTTGATTTATTTATGGGGTTTTTTATTGGATTTTATAACACCTGTGGTCCTCGTGGACAAAAATGACCCCAAAGTACAAAGTGTTGCAAAGAGCCGTATTTTCACACCATACTGCTTTCAAACATCTTTGATCTTGGATCACTGATGTGTGGGGTAAAGCACTGGTCATAACAACCACAACAACAACAACAGGCAGCACAATGAGGAGGCAGGTGCTCTATATTCAATGGAATTTTATTTATACAGCGCCGAATCACAACAACAGTCTCATCAAAGTGCTCCATATTGTAAGGTAGACCCTACAATAATACATACACAGAAAGAGTGGTTCGAGGCACAGTCCTGCAGTTCAGTCAACGTGTTATCATGCCTGGCCACGTCGCTTTTTATGTCCGAAATTGAGGGCTGGATGCTCTGGTTCAAGGATGATATCTCGCCTCCTATGGTGGTAGAAATCTCTAATGTGCAAGTGTCCAGTGCTAGTTAGTTAGTTCTAGTTCTAGTGGTTAGTGGGGCTTACACTAGTGTGTGTTACATTGTTGTCATATTGTTGAGTCGCAGAGCTGCACAGTGTTACAGTTTCTGTAGAGTCTGGTATAAGGAACTCAGATCCCTCTGTGAATAATGTTCACTGAAACTGATCTGTAGTTAATGAACTAGTCAGGATTTACACTAGAGAATGTTTCTGCCATTACATGGCCTGTATTTGTAGAGCGCTTTACTCGTCCCTAAAGACCCCAAAGTGCTTTACACATCCAGTCATCCACCCATTCACACACTGGTGATGCTTGTAGCCACAGCCACCCTGGGGCGCACCGACAGAGGCAAGGCTGCCGGACACTGGTGCCACCGGGCCCTCTGACCACCACCAGCAGGCAACGGGTGAAGTGTCTCGCCCAAGGACACAACTGTCCCAGCCGGGGCTCGAACCGGCAACCTTCCGATTACAAGACGAGCTGCCAACTCTTGAGCCACGATCGGCCCACATATTGTTGTCTTTTGTTGCAGACACCAAGTGTTGAGATCCTGTCTCAACCTCCTACATTCTTCCAGCAGGTTACACATTATTTTTGTATTTGGAATCAAATATATGTGTCAGTTGGGCCTAGTGCAGGGGTCAGCAACCTTTAACACCCAAAGAGCCTTTTGGACCCGGTTTCCACGCAAAGGGTCAGGGTTCGGGAAAACACTGGGAGCCGCAAATACTTGTTGACATCTAAAATGAAGATAACACTGTGTATATTGTTTTTACCTTCATGCTTTGTGTGAACAACTACAGTGTGTTGCTTATGAAATCCATGAAGTGCTACAGAGAAAATGACATTTGATTTATGTAATGAACACATTTTGAGCTCTTAAAGAAACATAACAAAGGAAAGCTGAACTACAATGATCCATGTAGCAAACACAAACTGTTATATCGCCTTTGAGCTTTTGGAGCCTTGACCTGACTTTTAAAAATAACTGAAAAAAAAGCTCGATGCTGCTACAAAATGAAAAATAGATATTTGCAAAATTCTGCCTAAGTATGTATTTTACCTGGTTACTGCGTGTGGCGGGCGTGGTCTGCAGCGCCGCTGCAGGGGAGGCGGACGCACCTGAGCGGCACCCGCAGTCACGCCTTAACGTCTGCGCTCTCTCTGCTGTTGTTGGTGTGTGTCGGGCTGTGAGCTGCAAAGCTACAGCCGGCTGTGTGCGCACAGCAACCGTGTGTGTAAAGTGGTCAATAAAGAGATGCTGAAAAGCGCGTTCATGCAAACATCGTCGGGTCTGCCGTGACATGTTTACAACGGGACTTCTGCTCCTGAACCTCTGCGCACAGCGTCTGCAGGTCGGGGCTGTACGAAGTCACTTTATCTTTACAGGACTGTAAGCTGTCGTCTGTGAGGCGTGAGCGTGTTTGTTTTAACATAGTTCACGGTGGAGCTGCTGACATAATGTGGATCCAAAGATCCATAACTGGCCTACCTGGGGCTGAAAGTCTCCATAAATGCAGGCGTTTCGGCGGCTACACCGGCTTCCACGAGTGTGACGCTTATTTTGAGAAAGAAAATAATAGAATATAAATGTATTCTTCCAATGTAGAACTACAAGTTAAAAAAGAAGTAACATAAATCAAATCCACTTCAGCTAAATCCTTCTCATTTATTTCCATCTTACATGCTGTGACTGCAGCCATTCCCACATCTCTGTGAATGGGACTCATGGACATGGATCAGTGGTTGTTGATCAATGGTCCTGAGAATCTGCATAATTAAGATGAAGGAACGGAGCTCCCAGCCCATCGTTCCTGCAGCTGCAGGTTTCAGTCTTTATGCAAATGTCCTGTTTGTAAGACTGAAACCTGCAGCTGAGACTGAAGACGTCACCTGATGATGACGACACGTTTCTCCCACAAAACGCTGCGTCCAGATGAACAGAAGCAACAGACTCACTTTCCTGGATGATGGAGATGCATCAAGACTTCATTGTGTGTTACTTCTCATTCAGCACAGACACATTATTCCTGTCAGGTCATGTCAGCTGTCACTCAGTACAACTGTGAACAACACAAACTTCTCTTCAATGTGTCACAGAAACACTAAGTGTGAGAGCCTGTATGACACACAGGACAGACTGTAAGCTCTGCTGGCTGCACAGCACTTTGTAGCAGTTTTCCAACATGTCCTCCACCCGTGATGTCAGTGGTGGGACCCCAGTCACAGCACTCAGCACCACCTCCTTTAAATGGATTTTATAGCAGTTCCTCCCGTTACTCGGTGCAACGCTTCTTAAATGTGTTTTTGCAGGATAAAACACAGCAGGTGGTGTAGAGAGGACGTCAGCTGACGGAGCAGAGGGAGGCAGACTGTGGATAAATGACAGAGTGAGAGGAGAGCAACCATGACAGAAGCACAGGTGTGGCAGATAGAAGTGGCTTTATAGACACTTATTGTCAGTCCTCGTGCATGCTGTGGAAATAAGTGTCTGTGTCATGAGGTGACATGTGAGCTTATCTTTGCTCAATAAAGCTGAACGACCAGTTTTCACTTTGCTTCTTACGCTTGTTTAGTGACGTCTGGGTTTCTGTGGAGCCCGAATTTTGATGAGTTCTGGTGAAATCATCTGAGATCATCTGAGCATCGGTGAAGAGTCAGCAGAGAAAGTGTGGGACAGAAGTTTGCTTTGGACACATGGACTGAAATCAAAAAGGAACAAACAGGATTTCCAATGGACAGTATGGAGAAGTGAAAGTACACAAAGGCTGTGCTGGAACACGTGTGTTACACTTTTTGACAGCTGAGAACAAAACACAATATTTTGCATCATCTCTGCAGTGTCTCTTCTTTCCTCTGCTGTTGTGCTTTTAGCTCCAAACTGTTTCAAATGGTTTGTCAGCAAGCTGACCTCTGACCTCTGCAGTACTAACTCCTGACCCGTACAAAGAGCGGGCGTTTCTGACCTTTGACCTGCAGCTGTATGTCTCTCAGTCTCAGTTCTTCTCTCCGTCACTGATGGAGCAGGTGTAGTTGCTGCTGACAGTCAGTGGTTTGTTTTCTCAGAGTGAGGCTGAAGTCTGAACTGTTCAGAGCATCAGGTCTCATCAACGTGCGCTGCTGTAACGCCGCTTTGTCCTCTGAGATCAGCAGGTATGAAACCTGAGTGCTGACAGAGCAGCATGTTCCCCTCATTCACCTCCACCACCACAGCCAAGGCATGCTGGGAAACTGAGGACACACAGACGGAGAACTGAAGTGTCTGCTGTGTGTTCATCTCAGAGTCCTCACAGGTGACACATTAGCTCCAGAACACCAAGCCAGGTGTTTGAAGCCTGACAGGGATTCTTCCCATCCAGAGGGAGGATTTAGCTGCACAACAATGAACATTAGTGTGTAGTTTAGAAACACAGACTGTGCCTGCACTGCATCTAGTGAAGAAAAGTGTTACTGCCAGAGAACCAGGCTCCTTTAAAGCAGCTGATATTAAGGTTGAAGAATCAACAATAAGCTGATGTAATCAACGTTTCACAAAATGGTCAGCAGCTAAAATCTGGAGCCGTTCTTTGCTGGTAATTAACAGTTTGTTCTTGTTAGCTAATTATGTCATTAAAGGTAGCAGCAGAAGCCTTGTGTTGAAAGCCCATTCACTCACACATTCACACAGTATGTGTGTGTCTGTGTTACACTGTGGACATCCCTTCTGTTGGAGCGCCATCTTGTGGCAGGTTTAAGAAATGTTCTTCTTGTAAATCCAAACTGATGCACCTCCATAGCAGACTGTGGAGGCTTTCAGTGACATGAAGACTTGATTTATACTGTCATCTTCTCCTGTGACACAAAGCACAGCACGCTGAACATGGATGAACTGAAACTCCCAGCATCTGACTGAGGAAAAGCACAAATCATTCTCACACTGACTCCTGCTTGATTTTAGATTTGCTTTCAAATCCTCACACTTTCATATGAAGCACTAAATGGGCTCCAGACTGTTTATCTCAGCTTCCTGTCAAACACACTGCTGCTCACACCGAGGCTCAGTTTACTCCTCCAGCCTGGCTTAACCTGCTGTCTGTTAAAAACAGTCCCACACTCCTCTGTTTAATCCTTCTGATCAGACTCTTTGATTTTGGATTGTTTTGACCTGAAGTTGTGTTTTTGACATGGTTCTGTCTGTGAAATAAAGCTCACACACACACTGCTACAGTCCTTCATACACTTAGAAACCAAGCTGCTCCTTTCCTCAGTGCTGACACATAAAGAAGAGTTGGTTTCATATCCAACACGTCTCTGTTCCAGAAAACAGCTTCAGCAGCCTCTGAGTCTGAACTTGGAGTTGGTTATAAGCCACAGGCCTGTGTGCACAGCAATGAGGAAATATAATGCAGTAAGTGAAACATGGATGTGTGGAACAGATGATCCCAAAGGTTGATTCTGTTCATCTGGACGTTCTCAGTGAAACATTTGGTCTCTCGGTCAGGTGACTCCTTTAGTCTCAGCTGACTGCAGCTTTCCAAACCTTTGTCACTGGATCACTCACTTCATCTCCAACGTGTCCCTGACACAGACAGCTGGAGCCGTTACAGCAAAATCATTGATCATCGTTTTTACAACATTAGCTGGTGTTGGTAGGCAGGCTAGCAGTGCTAATTGTTAGCACTAGTTCTGCTGAATCAGATCAAATCAGAAGTACCTGACTCCGTGGTATAATTCTCAAACACGTACCCTAAAGCAGATGACTCGTAATCTGGAGAGGAAATGGCATGTCACAAATCTAGAGGATCATCATTTAGCCTGGAGAAATAGTTTGCTGCTTTATAAGAAAGCCCTCCGCAAAGCCAGAACATCTTACTATTCATCACTGATTGAAGAAAATAAGAACAACCCCAGGTTTCTCTTCAGCTCTGTAGCCAGGCTGACAAAAAGTCAGAGCTCTTTTGAGCCAACCATCCCTTTAACGTTAACTAGTAATGACTTCATGAACTTCTTCACAAATAAAATTTTTATCATTAGAGAAAAAATTACCAATAATCATCCCACAGATGTAATATTATCTACAGCTACTCTTAGTACCACTGATGTTAAGTTAGACTCTTTTTCTCCAATTGATCTTTCTGAGTTAACTTCAATAATTACTTCCTCCAAGCCATCAACGTGTCTTTTAGACCCCATTCCTACAAAACTGCTCAAAGAAGTCCTGCCATTAATTAATGCTTCGATCTTAAATATGATCAACCTATCTCTAATGATCGGCTATGTACCACAGGCCTTCAAGCTGGCTGTAGTTAAACCTTTACTCAAAAAGCATCTCTAGACCCAGCAGTCTTAGCTAATTATAGGCCAATCTCCAACCTTCCTTTCATATCAAACATCCTTGAAAGAGTAGTTGTCAAACAGCTAACAGATCATCTGCAGAGGTTTATTTGAAGAGTTTCAGTCAGGTTTCAGAGCTCATCACATCACAGAAACAGCTTTAGTGAAGGTTACAAATGATCTTCTTATGGCCTCTGACAGTGGACTCATCTCTGTGCTTGTCCTGCTAGACCTCAGTGCAGCGTTCGATACCGTCGACCATAATATCCTATTAGAGCGATTAGAACATGCTGTAGGTGTTACAGGTACTGTGCTGCAGTGGTTTGTATCATATCTATCTAATAGACTCCAATTTGTGCATGTAAATGGAGAGTCCTCTTCACACACTGAGGTTAATTATGGAGTTCCACAGGGTTCAGTGCTAGGACCAATTCTGTTTACATTATACATGCTTCCCTTAGGCAGTATCATTAGAAGACATAGCATACATTTTCACTGCTATGCTGATGACACCCAGCTCTATCTGTCCATGAAGCCAGATAACACACACCAATTAGTTAAACTGCAGGAATGTCTTAAAGACATAAAGACCTGGATGGCCGCTAACTTTCTGCTTCTTAATTCAGATCAAACTGAGGTTATTGTACTCGGCCCTGAAAAGCTTAGAAATATGGTATCTAAGCAGGTTCTTACTCTGGATGGCATTACCTTGGCCTCCAGTAACGCTGTGAGGAACCTTGGAGTCATTTTTGACCAGGACATGTCCTTCAACGCACATATTAAACAAATATGTAAGACTGCTTTCTTCCATTTGCGCAACATCTCTAAAATTAGAAATATCCTGTCTCAGAGTGACGCTGAAAAACTAGTTCATGCATTTATTACTTCCAGGCTGGACGACTGTAATTCATTATTATCAGGATGTCCAAAAAACTCACTGAAAAGCCTTCAGTTAATCCAAAATGCTGCAGCAAGAGTCCTGACAGGGACTAGAAAGAGAGAGCAGATTTCTCCTGCTTTGGCTTCCTGTTAAATCCAGAATTCAAAATCCTGCTCCTCACATACAAGGTCTTAAATAATCAGGCCCCATCTTATCTTAATGACCTTGTAGTACCATATCACCCTATTAGAGCGCTCCGCTCTGCAGGCCTACTTGTTGTTCCTAGAGTATTTAAAAGTAGAATGGGAGGCAGAGCCTTCAGTTTTCAGGCCCCTCTTCTGTGGAACCAGCTTCCAGTTTGGATTCAGGAGACAGACACTATCTCTACTTTTAAGATTAGGCTTAAAACTTTCCTTTTTGCTAAAGCATATATTTAGGGCTGGACCAGGTGACCCTGAATCCTCCCTTAGTTATGCTGCAATAGATGTAGGCTGCCGGGGGATTCCCATGATGCATTGAGTTTTTCCTTTCCAGTCACCTTTCTCACTCACTATGTATTAACAGACCTCTCTGCATTGAATCATATCTGTTATTAACCTCTGTCTCTCTTCCACAGCATGTCTTTATCCTGTCTTCCTTCTCTCACCCCAACCGGCCGCAGCAGATGGCCGCCCCTCCCTGAGCCTGGTTCTGCCGGAGGTTTCTTCCTGTTAAAAGGGAGTTTTTCCTTCCCACTGTCGCCAAAGTGCTTGCTCATAGGGGGTCATATGATTGTTGGGTTTTTCTCTGTATCTATGAAGCGCCTTGAGGTGACTTTTGTTGTGATTTGGCGCTATATAAATAAAATTGAATTGAATTGAATTGCTGCTCTCCCTTTGTCTCTGTTATTGTTGGTCTTTAGTGAACAATATAAAGTGTCTTCATGAGACTGTTGCCTAATGTTCAAATGTAGATAACACCACCTGCACCAACCTGTTACACAGCACAACCCTCTGGTGTACCTTTGGCTGGAGCACACATTGGCAGCTCCAGTGACATCACCACTCCATGGTGACATCATCTCTACAGACTGTGGCTGTTACATATCCTCACCTGGTAATAATAAGACTGTCCTCAGCTGCACACAGCTCCAAGATGAACAAACTGAAGTAAATACAAATTAGAGTTACGATAGATTGAAATCTTGTAATCAGAGCTAATTCTTAGTGAAACTCTCACAACATCATATCCTGATCCTGGGTTAGTGTCTCGGTCTCAGATCACAACATCAGCACAGGCTTGGCTTGGGTGAGGTATTGAGTGGTTCTTGTCCATGACAGCTGCAGGTACATTGCCATCAGCCATGCTGCACCACATGTCTGCCCAGGAACATTAGTGTGGCTGAGTCTCATGTAAACATTGTGCTAAAGTGGTGGGAAAGTGGCTGCAAGCTGGCTGCACTGTGTCCAATACTCTCAGTATGATATCCACAGACCTCTGAGTGTCACAGAGTGGGCCTGTGCTCAGCTCACTGTGCCCCATTGAATTCTACTTGCATAGTTTTACAAGTAAAATTAAATATACAAGTTGCTCAATGATAAGTTATTGTAGTAACAACTAAGTCCATGGTCATTATTTGTTAATAGTAGCTTAAAGCTTCTGCACCAATCATGGAGCACCAGGTTTAGAGCATGTGGATCTACAAAAGTAAGTCCCAGTAAGATGGGCTGAGCCTTACATACTAGAAGAAACATGTCATTCCCAGCAGATGAAGCGCCCTTTAAAGCAGGATCTCACTTTAAACCTAAAGTGGTGGCGACTTCAACCACACCAACTTAAAGACAGTCCTCCCCAGATTCCACCAACATGTCTCCTGCCACACCAGAGGAGACAAGACTTTAGACCATGTGTATTCCAACCTGGCTGGAGCCTACAAAGCCACACCCCTCCCCCACATCGGACAATCGGACCATCTCTCCCTGTTCCTCACACCTCGGTATTCACCACTCATCCAACGTGTGAAACCTGCTGTGAGGACAATTAAAGTGTGGCCAGAGGGGACAGATGCAGTGCTCCAGGACAGATTTAAAAACACAGACTGGAATATGTTCACCCACACAGACCTGGACCAGTACACCTCATCTGTACTGGATTACATCTCCGAAACCACAGACAGTGTCACCACCCAGAAACGGATCACCATGTACCCCAACCAGAAGCCTTGGATGAACCGGGATGGTCGTCTCCTCCTGAAGGCCCGCAACACCGCCTTTAGGTCAGGAGATGCGCACGCCTACAGCACAGCCAGGGCTAATCTAAAGAAGGGCATCAAAAAAGCCAAACACCATTACAAAAAGAAGGCAGAAGGACACTTCTCCAACTCCAACCCCCGACGCATGTGGCAAGGACTCCAGACCATCACAGACTACAGGACCACCAAACCCTCCCCCGCATCCTCTGATGTCTCCTTACTCAACAAGCTCAACAACTTTTATGCTCGTTTTGAGCGAGGGAACCCCACAACCACAACCAAAGCAGACGTGACGCCAGACCACCAACCGCTGACTCTCTCCCCCACCGATGTAGGAGCGGTGCTGAGCAGGATCAATGTCCACAAGGCTGCAGGCCCTGATGGCATCCCCGGGCGTGTTCTCAGAGCGTGTTCTGGGGAGCTTGCAGGAGTGCTCACAGACATATTCAATCTGTCCTTGGCCCACGCTGTGGTACCGGCCTGCTTCAAATCCACCTCCATCGTCCCGATACCCAAAAACTCCAACCCATCTTGCCTTAATGATTACCGCCCAGTAGCACTCACCCCCATCATCACTAAGTGCTTAGAGCGACTGGTCCTATCACACTTCAAATCCTGTCTCCCCCCCACCCTGGACCCCCACCAATTCGCATACCGCCAGAACAGGAGCACAGAGGATGCAGTCTCCATCGCACTCCACTCTGTCCTCTCACACCTGGACAACAACAACACCTACGCCAGAATGCTGTTTATAGACTTCAGTTCAGCATTCAATACAATCCACCCCTCACAACTCGTCAGGAAACTGACAGACCTGGGCATCAGTTCCCTCATCTGCAAATGGTTACTGGACTTCCTGACCAACCGCCCCCAACATGTCCGGCTGGATAACCGCTGCTCATCTACAATCACGATGAACACCGGTGTACCACAAGGCTGTGTGATGAGCCCTTTCCTCTACTCCCTCTTCACCCACGACTGCAGACCTGCTGATGGTTCCAACACCATCATTAAGTTTGCAGATGACACCACGGTGATTGGCCTCATCAGTGACAACGATGAGGCCGCCTACAGGGAGGAGGTGGATCGTCTGGCTGAGTAGTGCGACACAAACAACCTGCTGCTTAACACCGAGAAGACCAAGGAGCTCATCGTGGACTACAGGAGGAATGCTGACCCACATCCACCCATCCACATTAAGGGGACGGCTGTGGAGCGTGTGAGCAGCTTCAAGTTCCTGGGAGTCCACATCTCCGAGGATCTCACCTGGACGACCAACTGCTCCAAGCTGGTCAAGAAGGCTCACCAGCGCCTCTTCTTCTTGAGGACTCTGAGGAAGAACCACCTGTCCTCAGACATCCTGGTGAACTTCTATCGCTGCACCATCGAGAGCATCCTGACCAACTGTATAACAGTCTGGTACAGGAACTGCTCTGCCTCGGACCGGAAGGCGTTGCAGAGGGTCGTGAAAACTGCCCAGCGCATCGCCGGAGCACCACTTCCTGCCATAAAAGACATCTACAGGAAGCGGTGTCTGAAAAGGGCTGGGAAAATCATCAAAGACCCCAGTCACCCATCGCATGGACTCTTCACCCTCCTGCCCTCTGGGAGGCGCTACAGGAGCCTCCGGACTAAGACCACCAGGTACCGGAACAGCTTCTTCCCCACAGCTGTCAGACTCCTGAACTCTGCCTCCTGACATCTGACCCACGTTAAACTCATGGACTGAACATACACACACCCACAATGGACAACTGTACCCTCAAACACACAATAATAACATGGACTGAACCACCACTCACAACCACTAGCACTTTATATAGCCTCTGTAGAAACTATCTACACCCTCACTTATCTTAACTGCACTACTGTATAGCTCTGTGTAAATAATCATTCTGTACATTCGATAATCTTTAATCCTACAACTGTTTACAACTTGCATAGTTCCCATTTCTGTATAGCTGTATATCTCAGATTCTGTAAAGTTATTTATTTCATATTCTGTATAGTTTTTCATATTTATATCCTGTTCATAGCCTGTACATAGCTTGTACTCACTACAGCCTGTACATACTTATAGTTATAGAATATTCACAACATACTTCATACCGTGTACATTATAACATACCATAATAGACCCATTTCTGTAATATACTCACATATCTATATTATTGCTAATATATATTGTAATCTATCTATATCACTAAAGCACTTCTGGATGGATGCAAACTGCATTTCGTTGCCCTGTACCTGTGCATGTGCAATGACAATAAAGTTGAATTCTATTCTATTCTATTCTAAAGAACTTGCTATGAGCATGCAGTGCATTCATGGTTATCATTCATACGATTGTGGGGAGCTAATAAAGTGCAACTATCACATTACATTTTATTATTAAATTGTTGTTAACAATCCCTTCACTTCTGCTTATCTAATTCATGGTTGCAGGATGGCTGACAGCTTCCATTAGGCAGGAGGTAACGTCCATTCTGGCCACAGTGCAACCCACAATGTGTAACTGACACTATTATATTGCATTATGTCACATTGTTACATCTTTTTAATAAATGATGAGAGTCAGCTGAATTTGCTGCCCCCTTGGTGGAGGACATCAGGATCTGCTGCTCCATCACAAACACCACAGAAGAAGAACAACACTGGATCAGATTATCTGGATGTGTTTGACAGGGACAGTGTTCATGTTCATGGACATCAGGACAAAAACAGACGATGGAAACCTGCCAGATTTGAGCTAAACTGCTCGTTTCCATGTGTAGTCCCTGGGAGGTCACATGACCAACAAAGACACACAAGCTGTGTCCCAAAACGTCGGCTGCATCCTCCGGAGGCCGCATTTGAAGGCCGATGACGTCACAGCCAGGCGACGAAGGCTGTCCCGATTCCTCGACTCCTTCAAATGCGTCCTTCATTTCCCCGAATTTGAAGGATGGGTCGGGTGTGTCCTCCGTGGCCCACCATATCCCAGAATTCATAGCGCGGCCCAGCCAAATTTCAGCTGCCAACAATGGCGGCAGCTACTAAGTTTTAAAATTAGTCTTATTAATCTTTCTGGGTCACAAAATAAACTTTTAACATATATTAAGGGAAGAAAGTAGCTGTGCAAACTTCAAATATCTGCTGGGTTTATCAAGACATTGCATATTTGCAAAAGTGCGCCGACGTTTTCGGAGACGTCTGTTACCCACCCGCTCGATAGCAAGCCGGGGGGTTCAATGGTCACTCCAGCCGGCGAGAGCAGCGGACTCCCGGCTTCATCGTTTTCAGACCCCATTCTTTGGCTACTCGGGTTAAACATGATATATAAGTCAGAGGGCCCGGTGGCGCCAGTGTCCGGCAGCCTCTGTCAGTGCGCCCCAGGGCGGCTGTGGCTACACTGTAGCTGCCATCACCAGTGTGTGGATGTGTGTGTGGGTGGGTGGATGACTGGATGTGTGAAGCGCTTTGGGGTCCTTAGGACCAAGTAAAGCGCTGTACAGGCCATTTACCATAAGTCACTCGGATAACTTAAAAATGTAATTGTTTGCCTTTTTTCTGTGTTTCATTTGTTCCGGAGTAAATCGGTTTGGCTGAGATCAAAGTTATTAGATTATTAGATTAAATACAACTTTATTAATCCATCGGGTGGGTTCCTCCGGGATTTTCACACAGCTGAATAAACGTCAAACAGAAAACTGATTAAACAGAAGTGTGAGACGGTCGAGAGTTTACGCCAGTGTCCTGTAATATTTTAGATAGCAAGGAGCAGACGGCGACTTTAATAAACTCCACCCACACAGCGGTGACACAGATCTGAAGGCTGGACCGTCCCATTTCACAGCCTCGCACTTCCGGCCTTCTCGGTCTTTGCAGGACCCGGCCCACGTAGGCTAGGAAGGCCGGGTCCTCCGAAGGATGCGGCCGACGTTTTGGGACACAGCTACAGACACACAAGAAAAGCCAGAGAAACAAAGACAAATCCAAAGAATCCATCATACTGAGTCAAAGTGATCACAGGTCTTTTTTGTTGGAGCCTTCAAAGTGGAACATGTGGACTGTTCCTTTATTACTACCACTGAAGGCCACGCCCCTCTGCTCATGTGATCACGTGGTTTGTAGGAACGCTCCTCTTCCTCAGAGGATCCACCTGTGCTTCCTCTCCTCTCTCCTCCACCTGTTACAGTGAGGGAACGTCCTCCATGATGGAGGAGCTGCTGGAAAGTGCTGAGAGCTTCCTCCAGAGTGAGACCTCTGTCACAGTTCAGAGGATCTATGAACTGATCGATCAGCCATCAGAGGAGTCGGATCAATGGAGCTGCTTCTGTTCCTGATGTCCCTGTTTGATCCTGGACCTGAACTCTCCCTGCAGAGGAGACACACATGACACCTGCACTGTACTTGGTGACTTTAAATATGTTTTGCACATGGACTTAGCTACGATTGAGCGTGCTATATTTGATGTGTTTTCTAAATATATTTTTAGATTTAAGCCTTACTCTCAGACAATTAACACCACTGAAGCTGAAACTGAGGCAATAAATGGCTCCTTTCGATGCAGAGGAGCAGCTGCTCTACTCTGACCACCTGCTCCTCCCCTTATATCTAAGGCAGAGGCCAGCCAACCTCTGGAGAATGCTGATTGACCCCTTTTACGGTGCTTTGGGTATCTGACTATGATGCCTCCTGGGTGTCCAGAGGGTTTTGGGGCATGAGGAGGCCCCAGGGAGGAAGCAGGATTTGCTGGAGTGATTATATGTCTCGGCTGGCCCGGGAACGCCTTGGTGTTAACCTGGAAATGCTGGAGGAGGTGGTCAGGGAGAGGGAAGTCCGGACTTCTCTGCTTAGGCTGCTTGCCCCACAACCCTGTGGGGTGCTGTGGGTGCAGGGGGCAGTGCCAGGGGAGGATGGCTAAGATGGTTGAACATCACTCTGTCACAGTCCTGGGTTGGTGACCCAGTGTTGTGTTTGTTTTAGATGTTATCATGGCTTTTTGACTGCTAGTGTTTTAGTCTGTGTTTAGTATTTTTTCTTCTTGGTTTGTGATTTCTTGTTCTTAGGTTTTGGTTCCTGAGCCTCTCAAGTCAAGTGTAGCTTTAGTTCTGTCTTCATGTTTTTTTCTTGTTCCAGTCATTTCTCTAGTAACTCTTGTCACTGTGTTCTGTATCTAGTCCGTGCTTCTGTGCTCCTGCTTTTGTTTTTCCTTCGTTTCTTGAGTTTAGTTTAGTTTCTAGTTTTTCTGTTAATTTCCTATGAAAGTATTTCTAGCGAATGAAGCTACGCTTTAAGTTTCCATCTGTGAGCCCTTCATTTGGGTCCTTCCTGCATGTCACACAGCACATCATGGCAAACTCAAAGAAACACTCAGTTTTCATCAGTCAGATTCTGCTGTGTCCTAATCTTAGAGTTTTGATAATGGTCTATCTGTGATATCTGTGATAAGTTACTGAATAGTGTTGAAATAAACTGACAGAATTGAAGGATTAAAATGTTCCAGGAGCTCAACTTACTCCATCTGAACATGTTTCAATCGTGTTTTATGAACACAACATGCAGGTTTACTGAATATGAAAAGGTTGTGTTGATTTAACTCAGTTGTTTAAGTTTCTGCCAAAGCAAAACCTTTGTGTGCAACCAGTGTCCACTATTGAATCAAGTCAATCCAACATGTTTTTGTCAGTGCAAAAGGAGTTACGGTGCCTGTATTCCTGCACAATATTGTCCCGGGAGGGAGGAAAACTTTCTGGTGAAGTTTTGGTTGATTTTTGGGTTTTGCTTGACACTAGGTTGATTTTATCAGTGAGGTTTGGATTGTTTTCTTTCTCTAAGAGAGAGAAAGATGGTTTTATGCTTGGACATGTTTGCAATGGGCCCCAGTATTTGTTACTTTATTAGTATTTTATTGGTTGCGTTTGTTTGTGCTTTTGTTACAGTGCACTGAGATAAGAACATCTGAGAGGTGTGATCCACCGGTGGTGATATTTTGGTATTTTGTGAGTTCCTGATTTAACAAATCAGCTCTTTAATCCAGGCCTGAGAGGTTGAACTTTAAAGCGCTATAAAATATTCTTACTGGAAACAGTGGCAAAGTGTTTTTCTCCATGATTATAATGGGCTTGGGAGAAATTCACTGATATGTGACATTGATCACATGAGAAGTCCTGAGCCTAAAAGGATTGCAGCGAGTCAATCCAGTCCAAAAACAAGGAGCTGTTTTCCTTTAAAATGATGACGTCATCTTGCTGGTGATGGAGGCTCGAATAGGTTGCGCGTGAGACTCCATTATCAGCAATATCTGGTATGAATGTGTGTGGATGTATGCATGTGACTGGACTGTGATGGACTGACGACTAAAAGTTTAACTGACTTGATACTGAGACAAAAACGGTGCCGACTTTAGGATTAGTGAATGTCCACAACAATTCACCCAGCCTGTAGAAGAAGGGTGGAGGTTTTGTCTTGCTTTGTTTTGTTGTTGCAGGAGCAGAAGGATGACAGAGACTAAAGGGGGAGGCTGTAGCTTCACATGAGTGTGAGCTGCAGACTGAACCCTTTGGTTGCTAATGTTGAGTCACTGATGTTTGCATTAAGAAAATTGTGTTTTATTAGCTGTGTTTTAATTAAGGTATCACATTATATTGTTGGGAATGTTAAATGCTAAAGTGAAGAAAAGCTTTGATTTCACTCATGACTGAACATGTTATTATTAACCATAGCAGGCCACTGTAAAGAGTCAATTAACTGTTATAGAGGAAAAAAAGGCCAAAAACTCTGTTAATACCTATGAATAACAGGCAATGATAGACTTGTCACATTCAAAATACAGTAGAGATATGTAATAACAAACACGGGTCCGTGTCATTTAGGTTCTCCATTGAAATAGTCAATCATTTAGAAAAGTAGAATATATATATATATATATATATATATATATATATATATATATATATATATATATATATATATATATATATATATATGTCTCAACGCTGTTTCTCAATAATATTAAAAACCTAAAAACTATTGTTGTGGAAGATAGAAGTCACTGTGACAGCCCTCTGACTGTGGAGGACGTTTGTAATCCTATTTCTGCACTTAAGGCCAACAAATCTCCCGGCACAGATGGTTTAACTGCAGAGTTTTATGAATCATTTTCTAATCTCCTGGCTCCGTTCTTACTGCAGCTTTTCATAGGAAGTGTAGAGAATAACATCCTCCCTCCTACTCTTACTCAGGGTCTCATAACACTTATTCCAAAGCCAAACAAAGACTTACTTCTTATTGATAATTGGAGACCCATCTGTCTGCTCAATGATGACTATGAGATTATGGCTTTAGTACTTGCTAACAGAATGAAAGAGTTCTTGGACACAATTATCGATGAGACACAATCAGGCTTTATGAGAAACAGACACCTTTCTAAGAACATGAGACTGGTTTTAGATCTACTTGATTACTCTGATTTGGTATCTGACTATAGCTTCATTCTCTTCCTGGATTTTTAAAAGGCTTTTGATACAATTGAACATCAATTTATTTTCCATTCTTTGGAAAAATTTGGCATTTTTCTGTAAAGCTATCAAAACCTTGTACACGAATGGCAATAGCTCAATTAAAATGATTAAGACTACACCCCGAGATTTGACCTGTTATACAAGGAATCAGCACAGCTGATAAGGAGCTCATCATCAGCCAGCTAGCTGATGACACCACACTCTTCTTGAAGAATGCAAATCAAATCCGTCCAGCCCTTAGTGTTATTAGTGATTTCTCTGAGGCATCTGCTTTATGTCGAAATCTAAAAAAATGTGAATTACTAGCAATTAAAGGCTGCACTGCAAATGCTCTCTGTAACATTTCTGTTAAACAAGAAGTCACATATCCAGGACTGTTGATATCCAAAGACCAAAAGTCAAGATGCTCGTCAAACTTGTCAAACAGTGTTGGGGAATTCTCAATGGTGCTTGGTGCCATACCCTCAGGGACTTTAATGTTATATAAAAACACTGACAGCTCAATATCTGCCTCAGTCACTCTCCCTGATCCAGCTGAGTCAGCAGTGGAAAAATCTGCTTTTCACAGGAACTTGGTAACGGCAATAAGAGAATACGTAGTTTATTCCAAGAAGATATCATGTCTCTCCCATATATAGAATATCTTACTGGAACCGACATGTTCCAGATATCACCTGGAAGACAGTCTGGATGATCCCATAAATATCTAATTGTGAACAAGGTGAAGGAAATCTCATATAAAATTCTTCATAAATGTTACCCAGCCAGTCACTATATGGTAACATTTAAAAGAGACATAAATACTAATTGAACTTTCTGTGGGGATCATCCAGAAACTGTGGCACATCTCTTTTGGTTCCTCTACACAGAGATTCTGGAAGAATTTAGCAGTTTTGTTATTGTCCATATTTTAAGGGAGTTTTCTTTAAGATGGAAAATGTTTTATTCTTTTTCTTTAAGTTCCCCAGGAAGAATGATAAATGTTTTTTTATAAAAAAATTGTTAATACTTTTAGCTATTTTTTTGGTTGTGTGAAATCCCAGAAATCAACCTTAGACAAAGTGAATCTGTGAACTAAGGTCTGTTAGGTTAATTGTGCTGATCCTCGGGTTGGGGGATTTGTGTTTGTATTGCAGCGCAAAATTCAAACCAATGGAAGATGGACAACAAAAGTTCAAAGCCATCAGGTTAGAAAAAAGAGAAAAGATGCAGGTAAGCAGACGTGTGATTGGATAATGGCAGCTCATCCTGAACCAATCAGACTAAACTCCAAACAATACATTATGTTACAGATTTTAATATTAATTAGTCATTGTTACTTGTTGATTTGTCCTTTTCTCATTGTGTGATGAATTATAACGACTGTTTGGTAGCTGTTATTGTCTCTCTCTCTCTCTTCATGTGTGTTTCTCTGGTGAAACAATAGTTTTGTGTTAATGTTAGGGCTGCACGATTTTGCATAAAATGAGAATCACGATTTTTTGGCTTAGAATTGAGATCATGATTCTCTCATAACAATAAATAAACATAAAACAACAAATGTCTCACGTTTTGTTGTTGCAGCAAAATGTTGTCCTGCTTGAAATTCCGTCTCCACCGTTGCTCGACGCTGCGTGTACAGAGCAGGTAGTGCAACAATAGAAAAATAGTTGCGGGATGGCACTGTGTAGCGTTTGTCTAGGGTGTTGATCGTTTTCCTAAATCACTCGTTTTGCACAGTGTTGATGGAGCCATATCTTTGGAATACATATGAGAATACTATAAAACCTCTAAACTTATTACAGAAGAAAGTGATACGAATGATTCGTAATGTTAAATATAGAGAACATACAAATAAATTATTTATAAAATCAAAATTATTAAAATTAGGAGATTTAGTGAAATTACGGACACTATTAATTATGTTTAAGGCTAAAAATAATATTTTGCCCTTTAAGTTACAAAGAGTATTTTTAATGTGTTCAGGGGGAGAAGATAGTAGAAGGAAATTTTATTTTAAGCATCAGTTAGCCACGACTACACAAAGATTAATGAGTACAACGGCCCCCAAGTGCTACATTTTCTTTCCCGATCCCCTGACGAACCCATTAGAATCACTCTGGGGCACTCTTCGACCCCAAATGATCGATCTGTTTTTTTCATTTTCATTCACCTGTCTCTACTGAGGGTGGGGTACTTTGGGACCCCCGGGGTCTGGGGCTGCCCGGAAGGGGAGCACAAGGGTTAAGGAAATTGTGCAAATCAATGTTTATGATGACTGTCCTTGAATATTCTGTTGTATGTCTTCTATGTAAAAGACTGGCCGAATATCAGCTGATGCCTTCAGTAAAAGTTTCTTGGAGTGGAGTGCTGTAAAGTTTGAGGTCGACAGGATGTGCAAGGAGCCATGCTTTAGCTGCCCTGCCTGCACTCCAGACATGCTTGCCGTCTCAGTTGATGGAAACCGCAAGCTTTATCGCTTTCAGTCTAATGCAAGGTACGTTATGCATTGTGTACATAAGTCAAATATGGATTTGTAGAAAAATGTATTTTAATGTTTCTTTTCAAACAACTGTCACTGTGTTCGTTCAGCACTTCAGAGCAGGGGAACTTTGAAGGTGTCTTCATTGAAAAAGATGAGGAAGTTGCTGAGTTTGTGAAATACATCCAGAGACACACAAATCAGGTAAGATAGACATATATATTAGTGCTGTTAGCGTTAATCTTGTTAAAATGACGTTAATGCCATACCCATATACACATACGTGTGTGTATACATATATGGATGGGTGGATATTTATTTTATTTTTCTCTTGGTGTTGTCGTAATACTATTTACTTTACTTTATCTTAATGTGTACTTAATTTTGTCACCATGTGTATTTAAAGAAAACAACATGATTTTTATTTTGTGTTATCAGTGCTGTCCTGGGGAGATATGAGGTCTTGTGTGACTCGAGGCTAATTCAGCTAATTGTTATGCATTTGTTTTAAAAAGTTTGTCCCTGATAGGGCTTAATCATGTCATGTCTTTTATGTTAAAATCTTTGAGTGTATAGGTCCTGGGGAAAGGGTTGTGCGGATCTTCATCTTGGACTGCAGCAAAGGAGTCGTACACATAGCTGGACTGGCCATCGGGCATACCGGGCATTTGCCCGGTGGGCCGCTGGCGATTTCTTGTTTTTATGGGCCGATGGATTTTTTTTTTAGGAAGGGTATATATATTGAAAGGTGTTGGATTGGCCAATTGGTCATGATCGACTCTGGGCTGGACCAATTACAGCCGAGGAGGCTGGATGCACCCGCCCCCTTGTTTAGCAATCACGTGATTTTCGCGCATTGCATGCCGGGAACCGGTGGCAAAACAATCCAAGTACCGCATCAAATGCAATCATTTACAGCACCGCAAAACGTTCATTTTCCGGTTCCAATACCTTCTTGTTTTTTCTTTTTTCTTTGCCGCACAAAAAAGGAATGTACAAAACAAAAGGAGAACAATGCCGGTCGGTACAAAGACAGACTCGACGAAAAGACAAAGAAAAGATACGAGGAAAAAATCAAAGGAGTGAAAGGGTCAGACCCTTATGAGTGGACAAAAGACGTCAGTGTGCTGCCCAACTTTCACCACGCTCAGATTTATAATCACACGGTTCTTGGAGTGAGTGCATACACTCGTGAAGTTTAGTAACTTCAGGTCACTGCAACAAGCCCAGGTACAGTTTACCGACGGATGGGTACAGGACCTTGAAATGCACCGAGTAGAACAAAGGTAAGTTTACCAGTCTCACAAATCGTCGTCATAAATACACATTCGTTAACCGTTTATTAATATATAACCGTTGAGCTCAACGGTAATTAATTAGTAGTGGAAATAATTTCTGGTAGCATTACAGAAATGTAGCAGTGACAATAATATTGTAATGACCTGGCTGGGGTTGTTAGCCAGGTGCATTCTGGGTATTGTGTTGTCTGTGTTTTCTATCGTTCTGCTAGTTCCTATGTGTTTGATTTGCATGTTGTGTTAGTGTTATGTTAATGTAAGCCACAGTGAAGTTGATGTGTGTTCTGTGGAGTGGGTTGAATTGGCATGGTTGGCTGACACCGCGACTCTATGTGGTGGGAGCGTGATAGGGGTTCGGTGTCAGCAGCGTTACGTTGTTGTAGAAAAAGATGGTAAATAAACGAGTGGTGTGAACCACTACAGCCTGCTGCTGGATCATTTGGGGATTATCAGGCTGCTGCTGAGACGCTCGGGGTTGTGCGGTGTATGAGGCACGAGTGCTCTCCATTTGTTGCGAAGTTTAGCGATAGCTGCTAGAACCCTGCTAGCCGTTTTAGCTAGTGAGCAGTTTAGCCAGTTCAGCTCCACTAACCTACGGTCGTTACAATATTGTATGCTGTAATCGCACTGGACAATTAGTGATACAAAACAACTGTTTTATCCTGTGAATAAAAGTATATGTTTTTGTCAATGTACCATGGTAATAACAGAAGCGAAACGCAGTATTGTGTCAGGACAATTCACTATTTATTCACAATAAATAAAGGAGCATAGCGCGACAATTTCTGTTCAGCGACACACTTGCTTGTAACCTATATCACTAATTATGTTAAGAAAAATGACGTATTAACTACTACAAAACTCTGACCTTTGTGGGAATGCTTGGAGCAGACTAACATGTGAGCTGGAGTGTTCTGAGACGTTTTGGTATATCCAGACCATCCCTCGGCTCTTACTTCGGAAACATGGCTTAAAATTTTCTCTTCAACGACGTAATCCGATTAAAAAAAAAAACTATCTCTTTACCCGTCGGCTTCCCGTGGCTGTCATGCGACCGGCTATTGCAGTTAATAATACAACAGCTTCTTGCCATTTTTTGGGTTTCTTTTTATCGCTGTGTAACTGAGTTCAATTGAACGCCTGCGTGCGCTAGTACCTCTTGCCACAAGTTCCCAGAATCCTTTGCGGTTTTACCCCTGAATGACGTCACATTTTCAATCTTTATCCTGGTGGGCCGGTCTGTAGTCAAAATGCCCGGGCTGATTTTTTGTCCCAGTCCAGCCCTGGTCGTACAAAAAGTCCACTGGGAAGTTGGATGAGGAGGGCATGGAAATAGCTGTTTGTCGCCACGGAGTCCTCTTAGCTGCATTGAACATGTTTCGAGGGGAGATCTTTGCTTACCCCCTTTTTCTCCAGAGGAAGTTGGCAGCTAGCATCCCAGGACATATTACGTTCCTTTGCTCCAATGTGGCCTGTAAACATTTCCCCTATTTAACCAAGGTGGCTCAGCAGTGCCCTGAGCTGAGGAACCTCTTGTCAATGCTTCCTTCCTCACACTTGGAAATGCGAGGTATACTGCAGCTTGTAGTTTTGGATTAGTTTGAGACATTTTGTTATAAGGTTGAATGAATTCAGCAGTCATGTATTGTGACCTCCTTTCTATAGATCAAATGGGGAGGTGCGTTTCAGGATGGGGCTGGTTCAACAGTTGTTGGTGGAACAATCAGAATCAGAATCAGAAAGGGGTTTATTGCCAAATGTTGAGCAGGTTTACAACATTAGGAAATTGCTGCGGTGCTTCAGTGCAAACATAGTGTCATAAATAGCACTTAAATAGACATGAAAAAATAAAAGTAGGGATAAGAATTAAAAGTGCTACGTAGAAAGATATGTGCATGAGATATACATGAGATATATACATGAGAATAAGAATTAAAAGTGCTACGTGGAAAGATATATACATGAGTGCAGGTGGTGATCAGTGCCAAACATGGAATGATGCAGTGACACAGCGTAGGGTCATGTGTTAGTGGCGGGGACAGTCATGTGGTTATTGTTCATGTGTCCAACAGCAGAGGGGAAGAAACTGTTCTTATGGCGAGAGGTTCTGGTGCGAATGGACCGGAGCCTCCTGCCAGAGGGGAGCAGGTCAAACAGACTGTGTCCAGGGTGAGAAGGGTCAGCTGAGATCCGAGCTGCACGCCGCAGTGTCCTGGAGGTGTACAGGTCCTGCAGAGATGGGAGTCTGCAGCCAATCACCTTCTCAGCAGAGCGCACAACACGCTGCAGTCTCTGTTTGTCCCTGATAGTGGCTCCAGCGTACCACATGGTGATGGAGGAGGTGAGGATGGACTCGATGATTGCAGTGTAGAACTGCATCATCGTCCGTGTTGGCAGGTTGAATTTCTTCAGCTGCCTCAGGAAGTACATCCTCTGCTGGGCTTTCTTGATGACGGAGGTGATGGTGGGCTCCCACTTCAGGTCCTGGGTGATGGTGGTACCCAGGAAGCGGAATGAGTCCACAGAGGTGATGGGGGTGTCAGTCAGGATGATGGGGGGGAGTGGGGCTGTGTGCTTCCTGAAGTCCACAATAATCTCCACTGTCTTCTGGGCATTCAGCACCAGGTTGTTTTGGCTGCACTAAGACACCAGACGTTCAACCTCCCTCCTGTAGGCAGACTCATCCCCGTCCGAGATGAGTCCAATAACAGTGGTGTCATCTGCAGACTTGATTAGCTTGACAGACTGGTGGGTGGAGGTGCAGCAGTTGGTGTACAGGGAGAAGAGCAGAGGAGAAAGAACACAGCCCTGAGGGGAGCCGGTGCTGATGGTCCGGGAGTCCGAGACATTCTTTCCCAGCCTCACATGCTGCTTCCTGTCCGTCAGGAAGTCAGTGATCCACCGGCAGATGGGATCAGGCACATTCATCTGGGAAAGCTTGCCTCGGAGATGGTCTGGAAGGATGGTGTTGAAGGCAGAGCTGAAGTCCACAAACAGGATCCTGGCGTAGGTTCCTGGGGAGTCCAGATGCTGCAGGATGAAGTGTAGGGCCATGTTGATGGCGTCGTCTACAGACCTGTTGGCTCTGTATGCAAACTGCAGGGGGTCCAGGAGGGGGGCCGTGAGGGTCCTGAGATGGGAGAGAACTAGGCGCTCAAATGACTTCATGACCACAGATGTCGGAGCCACGGGTCTGTAGTCATTTAGTCCAGTGATCCTAGGTTTCTTGGGGATAGGGATTATGGTAGAGGACTTGAAGCAGGCAGGCACATGACATGCCTGCAGTGAGGAGTTGAAGATGCCAGAAAACACTGGGGCCAGCTCGTTTGCACAGTGTCTGAGGGTGGCAGGAGACACACCGTCTGGGCCGGGAGCTTTCCGAGCATTCAGACTCCTAAACTGCTTCCTCACATCTGCTTCATGAATATGAAGAGTTGTGGTGGGAGGAGGTGGTGTGAAATCCTCTTTTGTGTGGGGTGAGGAGGGGGGTGTTGCGGGTGAACAGTTTGAAGGTGGTGATGGCTCTATGGAGGGGGGAGAGGTGGGGGAATGAGTGTCCAAAGTGCCTCTATTGTTGGGGCCGTTGGAGGTGTGAGGGCTGCCTGATGGCTCGTCAAAACGGCAGTAGAAGTCGTTGAGGGTGTTGGCCAAGAGCAAGTCATCAGTGGAGTGGGGGGTTTTAGGCTTGTAGTTGGTGATATTCCTAAAACCTTTCCACACAGAGGCCGAGTCATTCTCTGAGATCTGCTGCTGCATCTTCTCAGAGTGCTGATGTTTAGCAATGTCCACTTCTTTAGGGAACCTGTACTTGGCCTCTCTGTAGCAGTCCCTGTCTCCGCTTCTGAACGCCTTTCTCTTTTCCAGCCGCAGCTTTTTGAGTTTAGGAGTAAACCAGGGTTTGTCATTGTTATAACTCACCCTGGTGCGTGATGGCACAATGCTGTCCTCACAGAAGTGGATATAGGAGGTGACAGTGTCCGTGAACTCGTCCAAGCTGTTAGAAGCAGCCTTCATTGTGTCCCAGTCTGTAGACTCCAAACACGTGTGAAGCTCCTCCACAGCCTCGTTGCTCCACAGTTTTTTAGTCCTCACGACAGGTTTGGAGAGCTTCAGCCTCTGTCTGTATGCGGGGATTAGGTGGATCATGACGTGGTCAGAAAGTCCGAGTGAAGCGCGCGGCACCGCGCGATAGGCCCCGCTGATCGTGCTGTAACAGTGGTCTAATGTCCTCTCCTCTCTGGTCGGGCATTTAATATACTGCTTATATTTCGGAAGCTCATGGCTCAGATTGGCTTTGTTAAAGTCCCCAAGAGCGATGATGAGAGAGTCCGGGAATGTCCGCTCCGTGTGGAGAATCTGCTCCGCGAGTGCGCACTGAGCTGCCTGCGCATCTGCGTCTGGCGGGATGTAAACAGCGGCCAGGATGAATGAAGCAAACTCCCGCGGAGAATAAAACGGTTTGCAGTGGATAAAAAGATATTCCAGAGAGGAAGAGCAGTGCTGAGCAATCACTGTCACATCTGTGCACCAGCCACTATTGATGTAGAAGCAGACACCTCCACCTTTGGACTTACCGGAGAGAGCGGCCTGCCGGTCCGCGCGCAGCAGATGGAAGCCCTCCAGCTTGAGCGCGCAGTCTGGGATGTTCTCACTGAGCCACGACTCCGTAAAACATAAGACACAGGAGGAGGCAAAGTCTCTGTTCATGCTTCTCAAGTAAACAGTTTCCTGTCTAGGGCAGCCATCACAACGAAGTACATGTCTAAAGCAGGTATGTGTCCGTGTCTGAGATTCCACTCAGTCTCCTGCTCATTAATTCTTATTTGTATACTAACTGAAATGCAGGGCGAACAGACATGCTGACCCTCCTGGCTTTGGGCTGGAACAAAAGGAAAGTGGAACAACTGGGCCGCACTTTGAGCCAGAGATATCTAAAGGTCATTTTTTCAACACCCATTTTAATGTGTGTGGTAATGGGGGAAAAACACCAGTACTCTAAAAATGTCAATATGAATGACATTTATGAATGCATTCTTAGATCATAAGGATCCTTAGAGAACAAGTGGAGAGCCTGAATGCAACCAAAAATGAGCTGGGTGTGGATGACGATACGCTGCAGCAATGGGTGGCCGATGTGCAGCAATGGGCTGAAGGTGAGTCTCAATATAATGCACTCATGTATAACAAAAGGACCCACCATGGCCTCATTAAAGAACTTAGAGTTAAGATCTTTCTGACTGTGTCAACAAACAATGAAAAATAAGCCTTGTAAAAGCAAATTTATGGCAGAGTTGTTGCGTTTCATCAAATTGGATAGAACCTGGGTTGAAATGATGTCGTACTAGTTGGTTTTATAAACCTGAACACCAACATACTTGTTATCTCATTATAATGCAGCACATGAAGGCTCCAGATGTCTTATAATGAATGTCATCAAGTCAGTGATCACAGAGTCCACTGTAGTTTGGTGACTGTTACTCATCCTGTATTCTGATTAATATTCCTCTCACTTAGAAAGTGATCAAACTGATGGCAGCCTTGGAGCGTTGCAGGCACGAGTAGAGGAGCTTGTCATCATCATCAGAGTGCGAACACAAAGTCTTTACAGACAAAATGGTGTCCCAGTTTCTTTGAAACGGACCGTTTGATGCTCAGTTTGTACAGCTTGTGCAGCTACTTTGTAAACAGAATCAAATCAGATCCAGGTTTGTTTAAGCTGGATGTGATTTGTTCTAGCAAACAAATTGATGAGTGTAGATTAAAATGTAACTATATACACTATGTGAAGGTGTGAATTTTTTATGATTATTTACAGATGGCAACAAGAGGTGACACAGAATTCACAAGGTCATCTTAGTTGAGAAGAAACGCTTGGCGGCTGCTGTTGACGACTACAACAAGCTCGCTGAACCAACAGAGCAAATCGTATCCAGTGATGCCCTCGTGCAGACCGACGTTTGGCCCTGGCAGAGCACAAGTGAACGTAAGCTCTTGATTTCTAAATATCCTTTTTAAACAAACTCCCACTATCTGAGCAGTAGTTGAATGTTTTGTTCTTGAATCATAATATGCTACTATGTTTTCCCATCTGATGCTGTTAAACTGTAGCTGCTGCTGACCTCCGGACAAAGAGAAAGGTCTATGAGAAGGTGATGGCTGTGAGGCGCCTGAGAGAGGAGGAGATGATCCTTTGCAGGGAGATGCAGCATCACTGGACAGTGTTGCGAATGCGATCTGTGGTGCTGGGAACAATCCACTCAGACTGTAAGCACTTTATTTATTTATTAATTTTTTGATGAATCGATTGAAAATAAGAGCAGATGCTAAAGTCTTACTGGATCTTTTACCTATATCTAGATTGCTAGCTAACACTGCCTTCTCCCTTTTAAAAAAATGTTTAATTATAGCATCCTAATTCCTTGTGTTTATGAGGTGAGGTTTTTTTTTGTTTGTTTTTTTTAATTTTCTCATATTTATTTGTTTTGTTCTTTTTACAGCCTCCTTTGTTGGCATGTCGGAGGATCGCCAGAAGGGACTCTGTAGCCTGGTTTTAAAAAAACAAAGTGAACTGAAAGCTGAAATGCTCAAAGTAAAGGACGTGTACAAGAGAATCCTCAGCCACCAACCACTCCTGGAAATGGACTCGGAGGAGGACATTCCAGACGATGCCACTGAGAGTGATTTGAGCACTTTTGATGAAGACTGATTGTGTCATCATTGATGTTATGTTTGGTAAAATAAAAAGTTAATCACATCTCTGTTTAAGTGACATCCCTGGTGCAGCCTTCTTAATGTCATAGAAAGACTGAAAGACATCCATTGAAAACAGGGTGCAGAAATTTAAGGTGCCAGGCCAATATCCACTACCCAGGATGTCCTTAACTGAGGGGGACCACATTAGGCCACAGCTGGTGCAGCTCACCACTGGCAGTGCAAGGTTATAACGGCCTTTAGAAAGGATAAGGATAAATTCAGTCATGGCTCAAAGCATTCATTTTTTTCATGTTGTTTTCAAATCGGTCTGGTAAATCCAAATGACCTTTGACAGGTGGCCACATATACTGCGGGCCGAGGGTAATTCAAACCAAGATAGCAATGCACAATTTGCAATAAAACCTCCAAACACATCTATTGTGTATGTAGTGTGTGACAAAAGAGCAACTTACCATTTATGGTTACAAGAGCCACAATTGCGCCGGGTGAAACCTCAACGTTACCTGCTGGGCAGTCACACACATGGTCTGGCCTTTGCACAGGCAACAGCCGAACTAACATTAAAACACACAATATATATAAAAAGAATTGGAAATTAACTGATACACAATAAATATACAATAACAGCACCCACTCATACTCATACATAGCAAGAAATGCATAAGACTTAAAAACCGTACCTAAACTCTGATGAAGGCTGAAAAAACCCTCCTGTTACTGCCTCTCTGTTGTGCAGGACAAAGCGTGTGTGAACTGCAATATCACAGTCAGCACAAAGGAATGGAAGAGGCAGGCAGTCCAGACACCTCACAACTACTTGTTTGCCACACTGACACACACGGTGTGACTGTGGATCCAGAGTAGCTAACATATGGGGTGGGATTTAAAAAGTTTTCTTCGTCCCACTCCTTTTTCAGGCAATTTTTGTGTTTTGTTTTTTGCATTTTATGTTCAATATAGGTATTTGTTGTGCCTGAAAATGAACAAAAAATAAAAAAATAAAATAAAAATATTGTCTATAAGACAAGGCCTGGCCTCTTTCCACTTTTGCGAGGACACCATATTTCTGATCGCCCAGTGAGTAGCAGCTGACTCAGACGACGTCTCACAAGTCATGGCTGCGTCCTCTTCTCCATCCTCCAACAACTGAAGGAGCTGCTGACGAAGCACCTCAGTTCCATACACTAACAGAAAAAAAATAAAGAAAGGAAGAAACTCTTCCACAAAGTGAAAAACACTCTAGGCAGTATGTTTCTTAGGACCCCACAAAAGCCCTGCATAACTCAACTATAACAACAAATATAAAAGTAAACAGAAATCACAATATATACAAGAAGGTAAAGTACCTTTTGTTGGGTTGACACTGGCAACATAACTAGGTTCTTCACGTGGACATTGATGCTGCTCTCTGGACACTGGGGGGGGATGAAGAATATTTACTTACTGAAATTCTTTGGTGAAAACAAGTTGTGAGATAAAATCAATGGTTGTGTGAACACTGACCACGTGGCATGCAACTAGTACTTCGACTGGTTGATGGTCTTTGAGGAATAAAAGCTCCCTGTCTGTCACGTTTTTTCCAGCGCACTGGTCTTGGCTGAGGTTCACTCTGTGTATCATTCTACGCAATTAACAAGGAAAAAAGGGAACACCTAAAATACAGTCCATGATTAAAGCAAAGATTATCAAACATCTTAAGTTAACCAACTTAATTTGACATAAACTTAAAAAAAAAAAATTCAAATAATATAACATTTACTCCGTACAAAATATTAGACAAGCGTGTTCCCTCTTTAACAACTGTTTCCACTAAAAATGTTACCTGCATATCTTGAAGGAGTTCGTCAGCAGCCTGAAGCTCTTCCTTCAGCTCGGGATCCTCTGAATCACTCATTTTCAAGCTACAGAGGAAAGAGATTTTTGCAGAACTCAGTGACATAAACACATAACTAACGCAATTCAAATGATTTTCAGTCTTGGCGCTCCGGTTAGCGTTAGCAATTAACGTTAGCATCATCAGTTTGTAAAGAGCTAGCAGAACTCTTAGCGCAAAACCTGCTTTACGCACCATGTGAGGGTATTTTGCAGCACACAAGTCCTTTAGCGTTTGTAATAGATTTAATCCATCATCGTTGGATTAAACGGCTAATGCTGCAGTAGCCACGTGTAGTGTTACGTAGCAAGCATGCTGACGGTAGCTGTAGCCATTTTTAAATGCATTAAACCGTTTCGAGATCAGTCACCTCTGTTTGTTTGAAGCTTTTATGAAAACACAAACTTTGAAACACACATCAAGGTATTACTTTAAATATATGTATTTTTTACATACCTGCATTAGAATCAATCAGTTCCGCCTCATTTTCTTATTCTTATAAACGGGTCTCTCCGTTCTCCCATCAGCCTTTGCTTACACAGGTTGCGTCTGATTGGTTGGAGCCGAGCGCATCCAAAACTAACAGGAGTGGTGGATGAATCTATAAATGTTTTTTACGTGTGAAATGAAAATAATAAACCTAACAAAGGATTATGTACGTTAAATCTGCGCACTTTCAGATCGTGAATCAGTTTGGAAAACACTGTGTGATGGCCACAACATGAAGCGATTTTATTGTTGAATTATCAGTGATACTTTCACGTGTTTTTGTTGAGAAATGTTAACGATGTCATTAAAAGAAAGCATTAAATTAGGGAGAAAAACCCGTTCGCGGAGAGGGTCCCCGGTTCTCCAGTTAGATTGTGCTTCACGGCGTCATGTTTCGCCGTGACGGGGTTATTATTGGAGTAAATGGATGGCTGGAGCCTCTGCTGGAAGCGTCTCTGATCGCCGCGAGCGGCTTCATATTGGAATGAATTGACAACCCACAGCGTCGCATAAAAACGTGGAAGGGTACCTTAGGCGTCAGCATGAGAAGTTAAGGGACGTGACAAATCGTCAGTATTTTACGTGTCGGGAGTGAGAACGGGTTGATCACACCCTATATTATGATAAAACCAACCGTAAATCAAATGTAGCTGCCTATATTATTGAACTGAACCAAGAGTCACTTAAAAATCTTATAAATCCTGCTTCACACCACAAAACTGAAACAAATCACCCCCGTATTTATCACTCAATCTTACCCTGCCGACTGAAGTGCCGGTCTAAATCATGCATGATTTGTCTCTTCTATATCAAAACCCAGCCATATATCAAACATTCACCGTAATCATTCAAAACTTTATTTGTAATATTATAATCAGCAAAATCAGCGTCTTATTTACAGGTCTTTAACAGTATTTGCAAATCATAATTATAAAACTCAATAACACGCTAAACAGGAAGCAAAAGTCCTCTGTGCGCTTCACAGCAGCCACCTCATTTGCATGTTCACACACCGTCTAAAAATAGCTCGCAGCGCTGCAGCTGCACGTCACACACAGCCTCGTTTCACACCCAACTCTATTATTTTATATTACAAAGACGTCTTATATTTACAATCACTCTCAGGCCTGACAGCTTTAGCGCCTACACAATTTTGACAAATTTAAGTTAACGGGTCCAACCGAAGAAAGTCCAACTTTTTTGTGATCAATTAACCAGTATCAGACTCTAACTGTTTCTGGCCTAATCTCTAAAATCCCTAACTCAATTTAACAGTGTCCAAAAAAGCGCAGATACTGTTCCAAACGGTAAGTGGTGAAACCACTAGTTATTCTGGAGTGCCCCAAGCTCCACAGTGACCAACTGACTATCCCTCAAAGAGGACAAGGCCTAGGCGTCCCCGGCCTTGGCAAGTGTTACCTCTGGGCACTGCGCTTCTTAGCGGTTCCACCGCCGTTCTAGGATAATTTCAACCCCCCGAAACAAGGGTATGACTGAGGCAGGTGCAACCTAGTGGTCAATGGAGACCCTAACTCACAAAATGACCACTCAGGTCCACTCTTATGACCAATTGGGACTTTAACCCACAAAATGACCAATTCCCTATCAAACTACTTGGGACTTTAACCCAATTTCACTGTTTTACTTTACCTTGGGACTCTAACCCAGTATTTTTCCTTTACCTTGGGACTCTAACCCAGTATTATAACTTACTTCAACTTTCAAACCTCATGAGATTTTCATTAAAATCAAAACAGGCCTTCACCAGTAACTTCAGTGAGTAGACTTTTAATTTTATCATGTCCAATTTGGCACACTTTGGAAATAGATTCAACAGGTAGTGCCTTACCTTTGTATAAGCCGGTTTATGCCCACTCGCGTCAGACCACTGGCTTGTGCCTGTCCGTTCGACAACCTCGGACCGTCCAAACCTCCAACTTCCACCCCAATACCACAGGACGAGCCCCCAAACTGTTACGGATTCAAATATTGGGGATGGAGACAAGAGAAAAACCACAATAACAACACTGGTCCGGCCGGGTTGAGTCAAACAATGATTTTAATGATCACACACGTGGGAGATGGACACCGTACGCAGACAGCATCAGATCTCAAAATGGTGGAGCATTGATCAAACTCTTATAGCCTCTAGTGGCCCCCACCTTATCATAAAAGCCTAAACATTCACATGCTTTTCTCTCACACGGCACCTAAGCTACGACCTTGGCTCCCTGCTTATCTGCTCCTGCTGAGATGGGGCAGAAAACTCCAGCATGCTCTGTTCTCTTCTAATCAGACAAATAAGGCGATGACTTTCTGCGAACAGTATTTCTTATAACTCAGCAGTATAATGCATCATAAAACAATATCATTCATTCACAAT
Organism: Simochromis diagramma; assembly: GCF_900408965.1. Taxonomy (NCBI): domain Eukaryota; kingdom Metazoa; phylum Chordata; class Actinopteri; order Cichliformes; family Cichlidae; genus Simochromis; species Simochromis diagramma. Next base: position 17,792 of record NW_024387191.1, on the reverse strand, counting down.
AAATCAGCAGTCTAATGTAATGCAAATCAGTTTAACAAATGCAATAGTTATCACCTTCTTCTAATTCAGGAGAATAATGCAAACTAAAACTACATAATAATTCACAATCTTTAATTAGGGGTCTAACATGGCATAAAATAATATTATAATCCCACAACAACAACATGTTGGACTGTGTCTGCATAATGTCAGTGACATGTTACTGTCTCACAACCACTTTACTGAGTCACCATGAGAGGAGCAACAGAATAAAGCTCACACTCACAACATTAGAACATCATTAGAACAACAGTAGAACAACGTGACAGAAACACATGTATTTGTGGAGAACAGAGTTTAGTTTGTCACATCAGAGAGGCAGGGAGCTGTTGACTCACACTGTTAGGGTGAACATTAAATAGCAGGGGGCGTCCTCACTGCATTTACAGCACAGCCGGCAGCTCATACCTGCTCTGCTCTGCATAATAACTCACTGGGGGTTTATGTAGTAATATTTGTCATGAGCTGTTACATAAGTACAAATATCTGTATTTTAATAGAGAAAAAGCAATAACTCAAAGTATTTTATATAAATGAGAAATTATATATTTGTTTTATTAACTGGATAAAATGTGTAAGCATAAATTATGTTCCCATCTTAGAAAGAGGCCCTTATCCACACATCAAAAATCAATTCCTATCAGCCACCATAAAAAACAAAATAATACTACCACATGAGTAAAAGCTCTGTCCATGAGACCTTTGAAGGAAAAGTCATCATGTTTCACTGATAAATCATTTCATGCTATGTTTAAAGTATATCAGTTCAATTCTCATATATTTGGAAAATTCTTTAATAACATTTTTTTATACAAAGATAATTTTGGAAGTAATTGAGTTTTTTTTTCTGCAGGGATCACCAGAGCACACAGAGCCACATGTTGTGTTTGGTACAGATTTGAAGTCACTAAGCCACAGTAACTTCTTAGTACCAAAAAAATTGCTAAACAAACTGACTGCTCTCTAAGTAGAGATGTGAGTGCTGATCAATACTCAATAAGTAATTCATTTCTAATAGGCTTTTTTAATAGTAATATGCCATCTGTCAGCTAAACAAAAAAACAAAAACACACAAAAAAAACCCGGTGTAGATCTGAACGTGTAGTATAGAGCAGTATAAAAAAAAAACAAAAAACATCTGCACAGCTCCCTGATGCTTTTTTTTTACATTTTTCACTTATACCAGGGGAATGATCTCCCAATGTTTTTGATAGCTGATGGTATTTGAGCCCACTTGTACAAATATGCTGCTTTGGTTTTTTCATCCACTCTGTTTCTCATCTCCTTCAGCTTCTGGACCTTCTCTGTGTCTTCTTTCTCATTCATTTTCTCAATCAGGAAGTCCAAGTGGTCAATAGTGGATGCTGAATCAGCTTTCAGAGCAATCTGCTCCAGGTTGACAAGATGCTGGTAGGACTCATCCAGTAACTGTGACTTCTCTGCTGTCAGCTTGCTCATTTCCTTTTCAACATTTTCTAACAGGCTCGACTTCTTCTCACCTTCTTTTTGATATTCATCATATTGCTGCTGCATTTCTTCTTTGTTCACTGATGAATCAGCTGCCTTTTTCATTGTTTCCTTCATTTCATTTGTAAGATTTTTTAACTCATGCCTCTTTAACTCATACTCTAACACAGTTTTTTTATACTCCTTTTTCATTTGTTCATTGGTCTTCATTACCCTCCTTGTCTTGGTCACATATGTCCACTTTTCTTTCACATGATCTGATGCTGGACACTTGTTAGTACAAACAGTGCAGCAACCTCCTTTCATAACCTCACAGTGTTCAGGTTTCCAGGCCATTGTGCATCCAGGATAGTGACAGTTCTCCTCACAGACTGTACAGCAGACAGCTGCTTCATAAAAAACTAAACCCCACATCCCACTATCAATGGCTTCTTTCACTTTGTAGGGCTCATCAACTTCTACAGTGAACTTCTCCTTCCTCTTCATCTCTTCTTCACGTTCCTTTATAGTTTGTTGGATTTTCAGAGCTTGTTCACTTTTCTGTTTTCCTTGGCTCTTTAGAGTTTCATGGGTTTTTTTAGCTGTTTCAAGCTTTTTCTTTTCTTCTCTCTGATTTTCTTCGTGTTCCTCCACAGCTATTCGGATCTGTCTGATTTCCATCTGCTTTAAATGAATATTCTTGATTCTCTCTTCCAAGTTTTGGATGCAGGCTGTCAGTCTGATTCGTTCATGAAGCACTTCGCCAGGTTTCATCTGTTTTTGAGAATTAGATTTTCCCATGAAGTCTATCAATTGATCCATGTTTTCCTGTGTGAATTTCCATAAATGTTTTGAAGACTCATTTTCTTGTGTTTGGTCTTCATACTGTGAGTTATTAAAGAGGAAGTAAACAGGTTGATTCTTCTCATTTTTGGCACATTTAATTTTTGCAATTTCAAGAGCATGAAGAGGGTTTTTAGGTCTGTTTCCATCTGAGTGTGTGAATAGAGGTACGATTTTTTTCTCCATGTCCTTTCCAAACAGAGACATCACTGAATCAAAGATGTACAACAGTCGGTCACTCAGTCGATTATCACTCGCCTTCATCACCAGACCAACTGCACTAATTTCATGAACTCCATCCTTTGATCCAAACAAGTCCAATAACCTTTGACTGATGATGTTATCATATTCAAACCCTCTGGTGTCTCCATATCCAGGAGTATCGATGATAGTCAGAGAGTAAGGCAGAGTTTTATCTTCAAAACCAAAGATCTCGTACAAGATCACATCTGATGTCTGACTTTCTGTCTGTCCTTCTGTTTGACTTTCTGTCTGACTTTCTGTCTGTGCTTCTGTTTGACGTTTCTTCTTCTTCTCATCTACGATCATAAACCAGACTTCATCCTCCCACTTCACTCCCATGGTGTAGTTGACTAGAGCGTTGATCAGAGTAGATTTTCCTGCTCCTGTTTCTCCCACCAGTAAGATGGTTTTATTTGTCTTGTTTGGATGTTTTTCTCCAACAGTGATTCTTGTCAGAGTTCCAATCTTCTCTTTCTTTGCTCTCAGCTGATAGACAGCAGGAGGTCCTGAACTGATGAGAAAACTGTTGGAGATGTTGTCTTCATGTGGTGATGAGATCAAACTGATCCTGCAGAGTAAAGAATAGAATGTCTTCAGTACACATGTAAACATTATGAACATGCTCCTATTGTTTAACACTGAAACCTGAACCGATCTCTTTTGATCATTTATATTCTTATTTTTGTCTGTCTGCTCTCCCAAAGCATTTGTGGTCACACTTCTGCTTTTATTAAACTTTATATGTTTCTGAGACTAAAGTGACTGTGGAGGCTGACTGTACACTGCCCACATGATCAGAAGACAGCTTCTTTTTTATTTCTTTATTTGTAATTCACAGGCTGAACAAATATACTTTTTTCCCTCAACCCTACATTTGGCTGGCATGACATTATCTGTGTGGGTCATAGCTGTTGCTGGCCTGGATTATCTGGGCAGATTAATTGTCACAGTACAAAAGGGACACTTTCCAAAAGCAGTTAAAAGACAAGTTAACATCACAAAATGATTTCAGTTGATTTTAATTTTAATTTTGATTCAGAAATTGGCATTACTGTTTCAGTTATCATCTATATAAAATATTTAACATTTATTTTCCATTAACTATAATAGTTAGTCCATGACTGATCAATGATCCCCAGCTGTAACCTTCTCTCTTTAGTGATAAGGATAAGAATCAGCATTGCCGAGTCTGAAGCCATGGTTTCAAGCTGGAAATGGTTGAAGTGCCTATCATGGTCTGGGAATAAGGTGCTGGTCCAATTTGTTTTTTTGCACACTGTTGTAGTTTTAGTTCACTATAAGAAGGTTTGTTTAATTCCCCCTCCTTTAACCAGATGTTAATTTCTCTTCGTAGTTTTTTCATGTTCTCACACTAAACACTGATTGGTTCCAGTCTCTTTACCATAAACAATGTGTTTCTACAACAAATGTAGTTCATTAGTGTTGTATCATGCTGCATGCTGACAGGAGAAAAACTTTGAATGCTGAGAGTGAAATAAACTCAGGACATACTTTCACTGATTTTTTTCATCCTCCATCTTAATCTGTACACTTTTCTCTGATAATTATCATATACCTTTGAAAATAAATTTGTTATTAATTATAATAATTACAATTAAAATGTATATGTATTAATTAATGTATTAATAACAATTGTAAACGACAGTCACTGTTCTGTAAATGATGTAGTTTGACATACCTCGGTGCTTCTCTGGTTCCTCCATCCTCTCTCTTTCTCATCTCCTTCAGCTTCTGGACCTTCTCTGTGTCTTCTTTCTCCTTCATTTTCTCAATCAGGAAGTCCAAGTGGTCAATAGTGGATGCTGAATCAGCTTTCAGAGCAATCTGCTCAAGGTTGACAAGATGCTGGTAGGACTCATCCAGTAACTGTGACTTCTGTTGGATTATTTCCTTTTCAATTAAATAAACATCCTTCTCTTTTGTTGGTGGTTCGTTCTTCTGACCTTTCCTTATCCTGGTCACATATCTCCACTTGTCTTTCACATGATCTGATGCAGAACACTTCTTGGTACATGATGTGCAAAAACCATCTACAAAGACCTCACACTGATTTAAGGACACTGTGCATCCAGGATAGTGACAGTTCTCTTCACAGACTGTACAGCTGACAGCTGTTTTTAAACCCAGCCCACACGTCTCTGCTCTGATAGGTTCTTTATGTTTAAAAACTTCAGCAACAAATGAAGTGACCTCTTCATTCTCCATGTTGTCATGTTTCTCCAGAGCTTCCTGACTCTGTTTCATCTCTCTTTGTTTCACTTCAGTGAATTTGATTCTTTCTTGCAGGTTTTGGATGCAGGCTGTCAGTCTGATACTTTCCTTTAACACTTTAAATGCTGCCTCTGGCTTTAGGGGTGTAGTTTCTTTCAGGAAGGCTGTGAACTCACTCATTCCTCTCTTTGATCGTTCAAAATTTTGTTTCAGAAATTCTTCTTCCTCGTCTTCATGCTGGCAGTTATTGAACAGAAAGTGAACTGGCTGATTCTGCTTATTTTTGGCACATTTAACTTTTGCATCTTCGAAGGCTTGAAGAACACTTTTAGGTCTTCTTCCATCTGAGTGTGTGATCAAAGCTACGGTGTTTTTCTCCAAGTTTTTTCCAAACAGAGACCTTACCAATTCAAAGATGTATTTCAGTCGGTCACTCTGTGGATTATTACTCGCCTTTATTACCACACCAACTGCACTAATTTCATGAACTCCATCCTTTGATCCAAACAAGTCCAATAACCTTTGACTGATTATGTCATCATGTTCATCTCCTCTGGTGTCTCCATATCCAGGAGTATCGATGATGGTCAGAGAGTAGGGCAGAGTTTTATCTTCAAAACCAAAGATCTCGTACACGATCACATCTGATGTCTGACTTTTCTCCTCCTCTACAATCGTAATCCAGACTTCATCTTCCCACTTCACTCCCATGGTGTAGTTGACCAGAGCGTTGATCAGAGTAGATTTTCCTGCTCCTGTTTCTCCCACCAGTAAGAGGGTTTTATTTGTCTTCCCAGCATTTTTTTCTCCAACAGTGATTCTTGTCAGAGTTCCAATCTTCTCTTTCTTTGCTCTCAGCTGGTAGACAGCAAGAGGTCCATCAAAATTCTGATCCCTTTTCGAGATGATGCTCTCATATTTCCTGCAGAGAAAGCAGAGCTCATTTTAATACACAATGATATAATTCATTTAACTGCAGTAAGTGTTTTCTGTTCTGTGAGTAGGTTGCTGATGGCTGTTCAGACTTTATTGGCTTTGAATGAAATCAAGAATTCTCTGACTGTAATTGTGCCACCAATATGAATGCAATATTATTTCTACATTTAATACACAGCTGTTATTTACATGTCGCACAATGCCAGCAGCAGAGATGCCAGCAGTTTTGTGGTGTTGAACTGGACATGAGTGGGAACTGAACAGGAAATGGCCAATATTTAGATTTTTCTTTTTGAATAAGCTTTTACTGATTTTGTGTTTATGTCATAACACTTGTTACTTATTGGAGATGGACCGATCCGATATTACGCATCGGTATCGGTCCGATACTGACCTAAATTACTGGATCGGATATTGGAGAGAAATAAAAAATGTAATCCGATCGAGTATGTGTCACGTGATAGAGCGGCTGCTGTCTGCGAGACCTGTCGGCAGTCTGTTGGAGCATGTGGAGCCTCGCTACATGCTTCCTAACCGCGGCATTTCATCTCGGCGAAAACTATCCCAGAGAAGTAAAGCAAGTGTGTAAGTTCATCCCTAAATGTTTGCATAGTATTTCCACATTTAGCTTAACAACTGATATATTGAGCCACAGCTGGACTGGCCATTGGAATTCCACATTAAGGTGAAAAGGAAACGATTTGTCCCGTACTTCAGCTAGAATTAAAAAATAGACACAAAGCTGGAGTTATTCTGTCTTTGCTGCGCAGTTGCATCTACTTATCTCATTCACTCCCCCTTCCTCTCCTGTTATTACTTCAAACATGAAACTGATCAATGATCAGCTAATCGGCTTTTCTGCCGCAAGTCCCGTCTTTCTTGTTTGTTTATCGCCCACTTTGCACTAGAAAGAGGAGACCAGCGGATAAACAACAGCAGCATGTTTAAGCTTGATCAGCTGTTGTTAGAATGTATTTAATATTACTTTCTAGTATCAGCTGATGTTTGCTGGAGCCACAGCTGTAAAAGCTGCTGATCATGATATCCGTTTGTATATGTGGTGAGAGGGAAACATGAAGATGAAACCAGGAGATGTCCTTACTGAATCATCAGAGCTGATCAGTGTTGCTAAACTATTAAATTTTTTGGGTGGAGTGTATTTTTTTCATACAGTTATAACAGAATAGCTTCGGTCTCTTGTTTTTTAAAACTTGAGAATGAACTTATACAAAATGCAGCAAAATATTTATAAAAAACAGTTTTATTGATTACAAAATACGCTATATCGGATTCATATTGGTATCGGCAGATATCCAAATTTATGATATCGGAATCGGTGTCGGACATTAAAAAGTGGTATTTAGTTTGAACATATTACTTATATGTTCAAACTAAATATATGATGATTGTTTGTTTGATAGTCCTATAGGGGAGACCGGGGATAGTTGTAACATTTTTGACATTTCTGTCTGTAGCTTGGAGCTCTTTTAAGGTAGTGGATTCAAAATTTAATGCAAAGTATTTACATGTCTCTGCTATTAAATAGTGCAGCTATTTTCTCTGCAGCACAATTACCCATTGCATGGTATGCTCTCAAACACAAAGAGTGAAATGTTACAATTAACCCCATAGTCTGGGTTAGTTGTAACATACCCCGGGGTGAGATGTAACACAATGAAATAAGGGTACTGACAAAATCTTAAGATGTAATCTATTTTATTCAACACCTGAATGCACTTATAAACATTTATGTAGCTATTTGTGTGTTTGTGAGTGTGTGTAGGAGTGTGTGACAGAGTGCAGAAATATAGATTTTGAACATACTGTAACAAAAACTTTTCACCAACTGAATTTTTCAATACTTTTGGTTGGCTTTCATTGAGTCTTCATTGGCTCGGTGGGGATTATAACCGACAACTCTTGCCACATTTGAACATAATCATTAACCTGAAAAAATGTAGCTGTGCACCAGCTTCATCAAATGAACTGTATGTGTTTCTGTCAAGTTTTTAATCACCATCAGAATCACAGTGGTGACAGATGTATGGCTGTCCTGGAGTGCAGGCCTCATGCGCCCACAGTGCACAGGTCAGGCACTTAACCCAAGCTTCTTCTGGCTTTGAGTTATTGAAGTTTTCCATGCACACAATACAGAAATTCTCATCAGCATCGGAGGAATCTGTGTTGTCCTGTTCAGTGTTTTTCATTTTCTGATTTTTCTTTCGTGATGTGGAAAGCTTGGATTGTTTTAGGTTTGTGGGAGCGGATTTGCCTTTTTTTTGGCACAGCCTCTTCTTTGGAAAACTTATTTTCCTGCTTCTCTGTTCTGCCTCAAGGGCCATCTTAACTGGTGTATCAGTGAGTATTGCTGTTTGTTTCCTTTTTCTTCCAATTGAAGGGGTTTTTCTAGGTCCAGCTTTTGGTAAGGGTCGCACATCTTCTGGGTTAAAGCCCAAGGAGGTCTGTGGGTTTTCATCACAGCCTGATGAGGGAGTAGCTTGGAGGTCAGTTGGGAGACTGGAGATGTGAGCATCTGGAGGAGTGGTCATGTCGTCAGCTGTAGGACTGGTGAGATGAGCAGCAATAGGAGCAGACTGTTGGTCAGCTGGAGAAATGTCCATATGGACTGCTGGAGAAGGACGATCTGTGACCTGTGATGGAGCAAAGTCACTGTCTTCAAATATGTTTGGATTGTATGGCCAAATTCCACAGCACTGGAATCCAGCCTGTATATTCTTTGGTGTAGCTGCTGCTGGAAGTGCCGTCCTGATAAGACCTGGTATTTCATATATTGTCATGGTCTTTCCTGGATTCATTCTCATCCAGGAATCACTTGCACTGTTCACCATCTTTTTCAGTGGGCCATAAACACTCCTGTCAAGTGGTTGGAGTTTGTGACTGCAGTGAGGGGGAAATGTGAGTATCACAATTCCATTGCTCTTGCAGAAGTCAATGGCTGCAATTGACAGGTGTGAACTGTGGTTATCCATGAGAAGAATCACTTTTTTTTCCATTGCTGACCTTGGTGTGGTTTGCAAAGTGCTTTAGGAAGATGAGGAACTCTGTTTCTTGCATCCATCCTGACTTATTTCCACTGCCAATACTTCCTACTGGCCCATCTCTGACAAAGTGGTCTGCATAACGTATGCGTGGGAACACAAACATTGGAGGAATTGTGTTGCCAATGGGATTAACTACACATGCAAGGGTGACCAGTGAACCTCTCTCTGCCGATGTCATTGCACCAACTTGTTTAGTGCCACGTTTTGCAATCACTCTGTCCGGGGTTTGCACAGTTGTTATGCCAGTCTCATCAATATTCCATATGTCATTTGCTGTTAAGGTGTGTCTCTTTAGCACTTCATCAATTTTTTTGAAAAACATTGCTACATTGTGTTGATTAAAACTGGTGGCCCGTGCCAGACTTGTAGCCTCAGCACTTCTAATGGACAAAGTTGGGTTTCGTTTCATGTAGGCTGAGAACCAGTCTGGTCCAGCCCTTGAGAATTTGTCCCATGACTTTGGATATTTGCATCCATGTTTCACTGCAAGCTGATATGCCAGTTCTTTTACCTGTAATTTTAATCACGAAATATGTTAGTATTTCTGATATACTATATTTTAAATTGCTACCATTACAAATTTCTAACTTTCCCTTGTCTTATCCTTTATTGGTTCCTATCTGCTTACCTCACGTGGACATAGTCCATAAAATGCATCTGCAGCTCTCATCAGGTATTCTGTTAATTCCTTCTCTTGTTTATCAGTGAAGACCTTCTTTCCACTCTGGTATCCTACAGGTGGGAGTTCCATTGATCCCTGCTCTTCCAGCTTTTTCCTCTCTTTACAAAATCAGTGCAAAGTGACATGGCAAATGCCATACAATTTTGCCACAGATCTGGTGGACTTTCCCTGATTTCTAACATCATTTGATGCTCTCTCCAAAATACTGAGAGGCACCCCTCGGTCAGTCTGTCTTTTCCATGACCTAGGCATACTGTAATTCAAAGAAAACAAAAAAATATGAGTTAAAGTAATAGTGGGGTAAGTTGTAACATTTGCGTGGTTGTTACAACTAACCCAGGCGGTTGCTGTTACAACTGACCCAGACTCCTATAGCCACGATCTAGTTCGCATTACAGCTAACACCTAAAACATTAGCACTAAAGACATGCACAGAATATATCCCCATAGACATACAAATAACATAATTTAAGTTTGATGAGTTTAACTGCAAAGCAGTTAGTGCTATTAGAAAATGAAATAAAGTCAAAAAACTTACTTTTTGGCATACAAATTAGTTTTTTTCTTCTAAAATTGTCTGTGTTTGTCGAAGGGTGCTGATTTTTCACCAGTGATGGAAGAACTGAATTGCGCATGTACCGAGTGAATCACATGATTTGAAACTTAGCCCTGATTGGAGAAATTAAAAGTGTTACAACTGACCCACGTTACAACTATCCCCGGTCTCCCCTACTTTTCTGTTACTGAGTCCATATGTGGTCTCATTAAACTTTAAAAGTGCATGGCCACATGAAAAATGAAAAAGAAATGGAAAGAACCACCTCCCCCCCCCCAAAACCCCCCACAATTAATAAAAGATTTTGTAACATTTACACCTAATAATTAATTACTGTATTTTTCGGACCATAAAGCGCACCGGATTAAAAGGCGCATTAAGCGAAACAAAACAGTCACCTAAGTAAAACTTTACTCAACTCATTCTTCTGCTTCCTCCACTTCCGTACAATTGATTCGTTAATGCTGAATTCTATCACAGCTGCTCTATTTCCATGTTCTACTGCGCGACTGATAGAGTTTGAAATCCGCTTCATACACAAGTATCTTAACAGGAACCATTTTGGGGTCCTCATACACACTCAATATGGTAATATTATGTTGAAGCACAGTACGTATTACTCGGCGAGGCTCCTGGCCAGAGACGGGCAGTAACGCGTTACTGTAATCCGATTACTTTTTTCAAGTAACGAGTAAAGTAAGGGATTACTATTGCAAAAACGGTAATTAGATTACCGTTACTTTCCCGTAGGAACGCTGCGTTACTAAAACCGTGATTTATTTTGCGAGAATGTCTCATGACAGTGACGTAAGCAAGTGCAACGTTCGTGACAACAGCTGTGTGCAGATCAACAGTGGATCATATATCGAGTGCGGAGAGAGTATGAGCGTGCAGCATTTAAAGCGTGGAAGTACTGACTTTACTTTAAGTTTGATTCCATAAAAAGTGACAAAAACATTAGCGTCCATTAGCATTGTGCGTGGGAAGAAAACTTCTTTTTACAGCGAAAAAAACCCCTAAACTTCCAAACAAGCACAGAGTGCACAACGACATAATGGGAAACTCACAGAGAAACTCGCGGATTCTTCCACTGACACCTGCACCAGGGTAAACCTCCGCCTGCCCCACTCCTGCTTTACAGGTGAAAATAGAGCAACAGGACTGCTAGTCTTTGACTTTATTTATTTTCTGCTGTGTTTTACTTGCATCTATTTGAAAGAGTGAGTGTAAACACACACACACAAAATATTTTATGTGCTGGAATGTGCAGAAAATAGGTTTAAATGTTAAACTAATTTCTTCCAGTCAGAGAATGTTGCATATAATTAAATTTTTGCTTGATGCATAAAGTTAAAAGATTAAAACTAATAAAACAAGTTTTAAAAAGAGACTTTTCCATTTGATTACATTTTGTATGATGGATTATGCAGAAAAAGTAGAATTGGGCTGAAAGATCTATCGCTTTATCACCTATTCAGGTTGTAAATTGTGTTTTTAAAAAGTAACTAAGTAACTGAGTAATTAATTACTTTTGAAAATACGTAATCAGTAAAGTAACAGGATTACTTTTTTGGGGAAGTAATCAGTAATTAGTTACTGATTACTTTTTTCAAGTAACTTGACCAACACTGCTCCTGGCTACGGTAGCTGTAATGCTCTGACAATTCATCAAGCGGTGCGGCTTCGTAGCTTACCAAAGTCGTACTAAAACATTTTGACAGATTTTTGAGCGCCGTGTATCAAATAAAATCAGTTTGAGGTCAGTAAGCACAACCAAATTTCATACAAAAGGCGCACCACATCTGATTCAGTAAAAGGACTAGATGTTGCAGTCCCTGATAATGTATTGCTTTAAATGGCGAGAATCTTGAGGGATGGCTGTTATGAGGAAAGGCAGCCCAGAAACTTTACCAGCAGCACACATCGCTGTGTGCCTCAACTTTCGGTCTTTTACAGAGGCTAATTTGCCATTTATTTATTTATCTATTTTGTGGGTGGGGGGGGGGGGGGAGATTAGAGATCTGATCTAGGTTATCATATTAAGATTTGGGACACATCGTCAGTAATGGACCTTGGATTCATCGGGTGTTTCGGCCATTATCACTAGACGCCCTCATCCAAGGAGGCCCTGCCAGGCCCGGAGTGTGTCACTGGTTTATTTTAAATGGTTATTTCTCTTATTCTTTCTTCTGTTTAGTGTTCTACAGTTTATTTTCTCCTATCTATTCACTCCAACTGAGAAATAATACTTACCTCTTTAGCATTTATGGATTCTCACTTCTTCAAAAGGATAGAAAAGGTGATAGAGAGAAGTAAGACAAAAGGGACAAGATAGGAGAGAGCAGAGAGGAGAGCCGGAAGGGGGGCACCCAATCTGGCTTCCCACACCTCCCCTCCGGATTGGGCTGTACTTACTTCTGTTTAGAGTATACCTCATGATTAGTTCACTTGTTTAAATAGTACTCACTGTGTTGCCATAATGAGCTGTGAGGAACAAACAGATGTGATGATACCTGGAAAACAATATGATTGAAAATAAATCAAAGCAGACATCTTAAAAAATAATTCAATTAAATTCACATTTATATAGCTAAGTAGGTAGTGTGGTCGCCCAATGATCGGAAGGTTGGGGGTTCGAATCCACTCAACAGCTACCCTGAGGTACCCCTGAGCAAGGTACCATTCCTACACACTGCTCTCTGGGTGCCTGATTGGTGGCTGCCCACTGCTTCACTGAGTGAATGGAGAAGTTAATTCTGTAATGAACCAATGAAGTGCCATCAATACAGAAATACGTGCATGTCTGCATATGTGAACGGACGGAATGTCCTACTGATTTTTTGGAGAGTGTTACAATAATATAATCTGTTAATCTAATTTCTCAGGGTCAGTTTGAGGTAGGACATTTCTTTTCAACATTTTTGAGTGACAAAAAACAGTTCTTGAAACCTTATTGATTTGTCTGCCAAAATTCCCTGTCCAAAATGATGCCAGGTTTGTTAAATGTTTCGAGCATCCAGCAATTAATGTCATCATTGCAGCCCATAAGTTTGTGAACAGAGGTTGTATTATTATTTTTAATTGATGGTAAGAGTTCTGGCATATAGTGGCTAGCTAACTGATAAATGGCCTGCATTTGTATAGCGCTTTACTAGTCCCTAAGGACCCCAAAGCGCTTTACACATTCAGTCATCCATCCATTCACACACTGGTGATGGCAGCTACATTGTAGCCACAGCCACCCTGGGGCGCACTGACAGAGGCGAGCCTGCCGGACACTGGCGCCACCGGGCCCTCTGACCACCACCAGTAGGCAACGGGTGAAGTGTCTTGCCCAAGGACACAACGACCGAGACTGTCCAAGCTGGGGCTCGAACTGGCAACCTTCCGATTACAAAGGGGAACTCCCAACTCTTGAGCCACGATCGCCCCTGGCTACAGAGCTATGGTTAGGATAATAGAAACACATTAGCAGAGTGAAATCAGTGTGAGGGTCACTGATGAGCAGAGACAAATGAAGAAGATTCTGAAAATGACCAAACTTCAGTCAAGAGAACATCTGAGGTGATCAATCCACAGCATGACATTAGTCAACAATCTGCTGCTGTGTGCTGGGTGACTATCTGCTATGAAACATTTCTGATCCTCAGCTTCAGCCACAGAGGATGACAATAACCTCTGATTATTTTGGGGGACTTTTTCATGTTTAATAAAATAAGATGCAACATATTAACATGTTACAAATACTGTAGAGTATATATTATTCATTAATGTGATTTTCACTTCTCTCTTACACAATGTCGGTCTTACTTTTACTGTTTTTGGCTAACTTCAGTTTTACTTTTCTTTGTGGCACTTTTTAACCTAAGTTTATTGTAGCCTGTACTATTTTTACTCTTTATCGTGCTCCTGTAACAGTAAGCTGTCCCTTGTGGAGTCAATAATGTATCTAAATACAGATTTGATCAAGCGGTGCAGGACTCTGTTGCTTGTGAAGCTCGCACACAAGAATTTCACTCACATGTGCTGTACCAATGTACCTGCACATGTGATGTGACAATAAAAGTGATTTGATTTGATTTGATTTGACTGTAGCTGATCAGAATTTCTTCCAGATCTTTACAGGTGAGACTATGGACATCATGCTTGTGGCAGTGATTTGATCAGAATGGGGGCAGCCCTAGATAAGTTACTATGAAAAACTCAGATATTACCTCTAACGTTAAAAACATTACATTGGAATATAATATGATGAGCATTATTGTCCCCTGAAGAAATTTGTTGCAGAATCAAATGCTGTCAGCTGTCTTTGAAAAGAGTCAATAAGCATTAAAAGAAAAGGAAAATACAAATATATAACATAACACAAATAGATCAACAAATAAAGAAAAAAAGAAACATTGTGTGTGTGTTGCTGAGCTTTGTTCTGTGTCTGTGGGATATGATGATGGAGGTTGGGGGTGTTGCGTAGCTCTTGACCTGCTTCCTGTGGGGTTTTGGTCCATGTGCCTCGGGTGTTCAGCCCTCTTTGTGCACTGCCGATGACCAGAGTTTCTTGGGTATTTCTCTGTCTGCCTCTGGCTCCCAGGGCTGGTGTTGTAATCTCTCACCCTCATTATCAAATTGGTGTCATGACAAACTCATGTCACTCATGCTCTCTCTCTCTCTCTCTCAGATACATTCACACACCACAGCCAGACAGTATGTTTGTTGTGTCTTTTATGGCTTTTACGTGCTGTTTGGGTTTTGAGTGTGTTTTATTATAGATGCAGCAGAGACATGAGCATTTTTACTTCAAAATCAATTTTGAGCTTCTTTTTTCTATATTTTCTCTCAGTTCAGTGAATTATTTTTGCTCTTTTTACCGTTTATTCACATGGACCACATGCAATATGATTTATGATTTGAGAACCTGTATCAGAGAAACTGTTCACCATTTCATCACATGATGAAAGTACATGTGTTGGCTGTGCTGTCACTGATGTGATGCTCGTTAACAGTTGGTTGGTTTTAGTTTTGACCGAGCAACAAAATACTTCTTACAACACACAATAATGATCAGAGACAGCAACATCTAACATTATTACATCTAAACCTGAATGAAGATCAAGCATGTGACACCAGTCACATGTTGCTCTAATAAATTGTTTCATGTCAGAATTGTGTTAATATTGAAATCACCGGAAATACTAATGCTGTCAAACTTTGTTGTAATTTTGGAAAGAAAAGCTTTTTATAGAAAACCATGTCTGAGTTTTAGAGGATGATACATGTATCCATCCATCCATCCATTCGCTTCCGCTTATCCTTTTCAGGGTCGCGGGGGGTGCTGGAGCCTATCCTAGCTGTCATAGGGCGAGAGGCAGGGTACACCCTGGACAGGTCGCCAGTCTGTCGCAGGGCTAACACCCAAGGACAGACAACCATTCGCACTCACATTCACTCACACATTCACACCTAGTGGCAATTTG
Organism: Simochromis diagramma; assembly: GCF_900408965.1. Lineage (NCBI taxonomy): Eukaryota > Metazoa > Chordata > Actinopteri > Cichliformes > Cichlidae > Simochromis > Simochromis diagramma. The sequence goes on along the minus strand of NW_024387191.1, from coordinate 2,282 downwards.
GATTATCCAATTAACCTACCCCCACTAAGTGCATATCTTTGGACGGTGGGAGGAAGCCGGAGTACCCGGAGAGAATCCACGCAAACACGGGGAGAACATGCAAACTCCACACAGAAAGACCCCGGCCTGATGGTGGAATTGAACTCAGGACCTTCTTGCTGTGCGGCAACAGTGCTAACCACCGTGCTGCCGTGATGCATGTATATAAACCTAAATTATTATATCAAATAATGTGACACACACAATCAAACATAGTGAGGAGCATTTAATCTGGGAGTTTAGAGAATCTGTCACACTATACATAATATAGCTATGTTTTTTGCTAAACGTAGCAAATAATTGAGCCCCAGAACCAATCATTTCTGGTTATTCTAACATGAAGTGATCTTACCTGTGTCGATGGTTTCAGGAAGCTCTCTGGTGCTGAAAGGCAAAAAGAGCAGAGATCAGTCTGTGTTCAAAGTTTTTATACTCCATCAGAGCAGGGTGGGACTCTGTGGTCACGTGATTTTAGAGCAACCAGAATCCTTCATTTTTACAACACATTCACGCTTAAATGCAACTGAACCAAAGATTTTGCACGTAGCTAAAAGTTTAGACAAAAACAAGATTTTTAAACATCGATTGATCTCACTCATTATGTGTTATTAGACCTCTCTGCACTGAATCATACTTGTTATTAATATCTGGCTCTCTTCCACAGCACGTCTATTATCCTGTCTATATCTACATCATTATTTATCTATTAAACACATACATAATGTTCAGTAATCCCATGTGTAAAAGTTTTACAATTTACAGTAATATCTTGAACCTTTGTCTATTGACCCGTTATCGTAGTATCAGGCACTGTATGATGGTGGGGTAATAAAGACAGAAGACAAAGTGAAAGGTTACTTTAAGATCAAGCTTATGCACGTCCCCTGAAGTCCAACCACAGTCCAAAAAGATAAGATGTTATATAAACTGTGTATCTATGGTGGGCCAATAAAGAATTTGAAAAGTGAAAGTAAAATGTAAAAAAAAGTAAAATGAAAGAGTAATAAAAGGAAGACAAAGTAGGGAAGGATATAAGGACTTTTTTTTTACAGTATCATTTTCATCATTTAACTTAGCTGATGGTAGTTCACCTGGTCAGCCTTCCGAGATTTTGGGTGAGCTTATTAATAATGGGTTGGATTTATATAGCGCTTTTCAAGGCACTGTCATGGTTCGGAATTTGAGGAAGAGACTACGACTGGGATATAGTTTGGGTCAGCACAGATCATTTTATTAAAACACACATTACAGTGTGGAAAGAGCCGGACTTCTTCTTCGTTTGCACAAAGACAGAAAGCTTTTATAGTCATTATGACGTCAGAAGAATTCAGAAACATTCCCCTATCTCCTTCTATGTCCTTCTATGGCTAAGAACAACAACATGTTCCAGATGTTTCCACTCCTGCTTTCTGGGAACCTAACCAGTTTGTGTGTTCATGAGTGTGTAGTTTTGTGAGTGTCAGTTTCCGGCCAACAAACGGTCAGTGTCCTTATCTGACTCTGCTTTGGGCCGTCTGGATCCACAGCTAAGCTGGTGGTTTTACTAACTAATAGAGTATTGTATCTAGACATCTGTTATAGCAGATTTACTAAATGATAAATGATACATGCTAATATGGATAATAAACTGATGCAGACTAATGAATTAATGATGAAATAATAACAGTGCTTTATGAATGACATATAGTGACAGTAAAATAAGATGTTTTCCTCGATAACTCCCCCTCTTGGGCTCGCTTGCGAGTCCAATCTAACAAACAAACACGTTATAACACTTACCAATCCCAACACCCCCGTTAGTTTCCAATTTTCCCACAATTTCATGATCACTGTTCCCAGGCTCTTTTACTTTTACTCTAAACTTCGTGATAAGCGTATCAAGTTATGAGTATAAAACATGCAATTAACATACAAAACTATTACGATTCCTTTAAACTATCAATTACTTCAGACTAGAGCCCTAGCCTATTAGGAGCCTGGAATGAATTAATCAATTGCTGCTTGGCGCGACGCTCCTCTTCTTTCTTCACCTCAACCAGGTGGACTACTGGTGAGGAGGTGCACAGGGGAGAGGATTATTCTGCCTCTATGTTCCCCCTGTGTTGGGTGGAGCTTATCTCGAGTAAGCTCTCTGCCGGGGCCACCTCCCTTGGGCCCTCCTGGTCGCCTCACACATGTTGACTCCCTACTGAGACCTGTACAAGAACATTATACATTCTCTCTAAAACAATCTCCTGTAACCG
>NW_024387190.1:12500-37679 GCF_900408965.1 Simochromis diagramma | reverse complement strand
AATTATCAGTAAAAGGTTATAGAGTGTTTTCATAAGTACATAAGTCAGTAAAATTTTCCAGTACAATGGTCACATCCTGCAACTTCTCACTGAAATGGAAAAATGTTTCACAGACTGTTTTGAAAGGAGGCTACAAATGAAAGATGCAATAGTTTCTCCTCAGGGATGAGAACATACACTCTGTGTAGTTAACTGACATCCTCATCGAAGGTTCTAACCAGATGAAATGAACACCTGCTCAACAGTAAAAATACTCTTAGAGCTTAAATACTATCCAGCAACTGAGATCTGTTACAATAAGAAGGAAGCTGTCATTAATCAAAGTGTTTTCATGGGCATTCCTTGCTGGCCAGTAGGACGCTTGTAAAAAGGTACCACAGGGGCCTTTGATAAGAAGACAATTAGACAGAAAACAGCTGGATGAATTTCCTTTATTTTACCTTCTGTGAATTGATTACAATCTGACAGTGTTGAGAAGTAAGGAGAGCCAGTCACACTACTTTGATGTAAAGATTGGGATGGGTCTCACGGCCAAGTTGCATGACACCTGCTACAGACCTTCAAGAAAAATCTCCCCAATCTGAAAGAAAAGATAGATGAATGTTATCTTATGACTAAACTGCTGATATTTAAAATGCAAAAGACAAACATTCAAAAGGTCACAAAAACGATGAAAATATGAGACAATCTCAAACCTGAACATGAGGAGGGGCACTGAGCACGTATGTGATGGCACTGACGAGGTCTTTTGCTTCCAGAGACTATCAAAGAAGTTAAAAGTGCTTAATGACATTTTAGCTGAATAATCACATCAACAATTCTGTAGGAATTGTAGGAAATGAAGGAAGAATAATTTTACCTTATTTTAGTGTATACAGCAGCTGCTTTATCAGAATTATCTCTGTAGAGCGTGACACAAATTCTGTCTCCACAACGCCAGGAGAAATGCTCTGCAAAATGACATTATAATGAGGATTCTTCAAGAAGTACTCTGTGTGCATCTCATAACAGCTGACATTAGTGTTAAAGGTACTTTGGAGCTGGTTACAGTGTCTTTCAAAGGCTTACTGTGGCCCGGATATGAGTGTTTTCTGCACGCAGCTCCTGCCTCAGGCCCTCAGTCAGCGCAGTTACAGCATACTTGGTGCAGGTGTAGAAATGTCCGTCAGCATTAGCAAACACTTGATGACCGCACACACTGCAACAGAAGGCTATTTACAAGCTGCTAATCAAATCAGCATTTACCAACATATTCTGATTTGATCTCAGGCCTTAGTGTTACAACAACAATGGCAACAGTTACTATATAGTTTAACATCCCTCTCTTTTTGTCTGCTTATCTAATTTGGGGTTCTGGAGCCTCGGGTACAGCCTGGACAGGTTCCAAGTCTGTCACAGGGCTAACACAGAGACACAGACACGATTCAACTAAACTAACCCAACTAACTGCATGTCTTTGGACTATGTGGGAAAGTGAGAACTCCTGCAGACACAGGGAGAACATGCAAACTACACAGAGAAAGACACTGGCCAGATGCTGGATTTGAACCCAGAAGTTGTGAGATAACAGTGTTAACCAATGCATCACCGTGCTGTTGTGCTGTAACTTAACAGTTTCTATATAATTTATAATCACTTAGTTATAATACTACTACTAATAATACATTTTATTTGAAAGCACCTTTCAGAACACTCAAGGACACTGTACATGGTAGAATAAGAAAAGCAACATAAAAGCAAGAAGTTTACACAATCATAACAGCATAAGACATAAAACAAATTTAAAATAGCAGAGTGGAGAGGTTATGTGGGAAAAGCTATTTTGAACAAGTGAGTTTTGAGGTGGGACTTAAAAAGAGAGAAGGAAGAGATATTTCTTAAATCAGGAGGTAGGGAGAGAGAAAGGGAAGAAGAAGATCTCAGACATCTCAGACATCGAGATGGGGCGGTGATCTGAACCAGATAAGAGAGATATGGAGAAGAGAGATAATTAATAGCCTTAAATGTGTACAAGAGTATTTTGAAATTGATATGATATTTGACCGGGAGCCAATGAAGCTGCTGCAGGACAGGAGTGATGTGGTGGATAGATGGGGTCCTGGTGATAATACGAGCAGCAGAGTTCTGGACGCGTTGGAGCTTGTGGATGGATTTTTGAGTAAGACCAAAAAGAAGTGAATTACAATAATCAATCCGGGAAGTAACAAGGCTATGGACAAGAATGGCAGCGGCATGTGGGGTGAGAAAAGGACGGAGACGATTAATGTTGCGCAATTGAAAATATGCAAACCGAGTGACATTGTTAATGTGTGAATTGAAAGAGAGAGTACTGTCGAGGATGACACCCAAGCTTTTCACAGAGGAAGAAACGAAGACCGGCGAGTTATTGATAGTAACAGAGAAACTGTTGGTTCTGGATAATGTTGATTTAGTGCCTACCAAGAGAAGCTCGGAATTATTACTTATGTATGTATTTAATTTGATTTGGTTGGCCTGCATTTTTTCTTTGATGATTTTCACAGTAAACTCAAAAATCTTTTAGTTCTGAACTGATAGCTGTCCAATGAACGTGATATTAAGATGTCCCTTATGGTTTTAGGATACTGTTATTGACATTTTTAATTGGCTTTATTGGGCTATAGTGAGGGTTCTTAAATGGGGAGATCAAATGTGGTGCTGTGAAAAAAGTCCATTGTGCAGAGTTGCCAAAAGAATGACTGAATCATAAGATATTTGTATTATGATTAATCAATAAACTTAACAAGCATACCCATCACTGTCCATCAGTAAAATAAAACTGCACCTGTTTATGTTTATGATGTGCCCATCGTCCACATTTCTCTCTTTCATTGACTGATAAGCTTCACGTGCACAGATACACAGTGCAAGAACGTTCACCTGTAAGAAACCAGCAGTGAAATAAACAGTAAAGAACATTTTTGGAATCATCCATCCATCCATTCACTTCCGCTTATCTTCTTTCAGGGTCACAGGGGGCGCTGGAGCCTATCCCAGCTGTCTTAGGGCAAGAGGCAGGGTACACCCTGGACAGGGTCGCCAGTCTGTCGCAGGCTAACACACAGACAGAGACAATCATTCACACTACACATTCGCTCCGCATTTACACCTATTGGCAGTTTAGTATTTCCAATTACTAGGGATGCACCGATACTGGTATCGGGTATTGGCCTCGATACCACATTTTCTAAAGTACTTGTACTCGTTAAAGTCCCCCGATACCCGAGGACCGATACCACGGTCTGAGACCTGTCTATGTTTGAGCGGCATGTAAGGGGTTAATCACAGGCGTCGAGTGCCCGCCCCCAGGCCCCGGCTGCAGCTCAGAGCGGGAGAAAGCGAGGCGAGACATATCAGCTGTGTGGAAGTATTTCAAAGTGAATGAAGACTCGAAAACAAAGGCGGACTCCAAATTGTGCTCAGCGAAAATTGTCCAGAGGAGGCTCTAAAGGTAGCGCATTTAACACAAGCAATTTAATCAAGCACCTAAAATACCCAACACACAACGAGTACAAAGAGTTACCCACGCTTATTAGCACAGTGGAGCATAGCTGATGCTATAGCAGTGGGACGGAAAATAGTTGGGCATTTTAAACATTCCGCCTTAGCCTACTCCCGCCTCGAGGACATTCAAGGGACAGCTCAACCAGCCAATAAAGAGACTGCAGCAGGACGTACAACGCGTAGACGCGCTGAAACAGCATGCTCCAGTCCCTCATTGAGCAAAGCGAGTGCTGGGCGTGTATGTATCCGAGCACGAACTCCCTGACTATCTCACCGCTCACCAATGGGCTCTTATGGAGACGACTGTTGCCATCCTCGCCCCCTTTGAGAACTAACTAAAAAAGTGAGCAGCTACGACGCACTAGCCTCTGATGTCATCCCAGCTGTGACTGTGCTAGTGAGACTTCTAAACAGAGAAACAGACGAACAAATTTAAAATTAAATTTTGGTTTTTTATAATTATTTATTCTGTATATGTTGCACACAAGATGCTTTTCATTTTAAATAAATGTTCTTAATTCCAAACTAGTCCCTTGTTTGTTTGTTTTTTGTTAAATTATAGGACTAAAGCTGTTACCTGCAAATTTAAATCATGTTTTTTAAGTACTCGGTATCGGTATCATCAAGTACTGAAATGCAAGTACTCGTACTCGTACTCGTGTTTCCAAAAAAGTGGTATCGGTGCATCCCTACAATTAACCATTCCTTTAAATACTTTAATATGTAGTACACAACAACATATTACTGCATACCAACCATGACAATTTTTTTTCTAAAATAACGCTTACATCCCACATGTTTTTCCAGCCACTGGTTTTGCCATTTAGCAGCGCCTCTGGATGAGCCAAGCCAGCGTTGTTGATGCACACGTCCACGCCTTTGTGCTGCTCCTTGATCGTGGCGAACATGGACAGAATCTCCTGCTCTTTGCTCAAGTCACACTTGAAAGGCACCAAAACACCAGGGTGGCTGGCGCTCTGACACTCTGCTGCCAGTTTCTGAAAACAAAAAGCAAAAGATGATACCTTCATAGTCACCATTGCATTCAGATTCTTGTGGTAAAAATACTCTGGTAAAAGTTGAATTATCGATTAAACTCCTTTACTAAGATAAAAGAGAAAAATTCCAGGCTCTGAAATGAATTCAAAGCATAAAAAGTAAGAAGATAGGGACATTTCAATTATTTTGCAAAGGAAACATAACCTTGTACAACTTCAACATAATAGCAAAATTAGACATGGGAATGAAAATAATGAATATATGAGTATAGTCAGGGGCTAAAATGGGATTTGCAGATGTGAGAACCCTAAGATCACTGTAGTGGTTATAGGAGTGTGAGGAAATGAATCAAGAGTCACAATAGGCTCTATTGAGAGATCCAGCAGATTTTTTTCTCTACAGGCTGTGATCAGCTGACCTGTGCTGTGGCTGTTGACCCGAGGTTTACTGCTCTTTGTGGATTTACACAATTCATCAGTAGGTAAGTAAGTAAGTAAAGTAAGTAAGTCAAGTTTATTTATTAAGCGCTTTTCATAGACAGGTAGTCACATAGCGCTGCACAACAGATACGATACAATAGCAAAATGCACAATATACAAAATATACAGTTTAAATGTAAATTAAAAATATAAAAATGTAAAAAGCATTGGTCAACAGAAAGCTTGTTTAAACAGTACAGTTTTTAACTGTTTTTTTTTTTTTTTTTTTTATGTATGTAAGATATCATGTCTGACTTCTGTCTCCTATACTGCCAACATACTGTTTATAATTTTGTTTATTATACTGCATAGTACACAACTTGTATCTGGTATTGTGCAGCTCATTTTAACCCATGCATATTGACCAATATGTACAGCATAAATGATTATTGTAAAAACAAAAGTCTGTCGCTTGACAGCCATTATATGATGTCCACTTGACAGAGCTACATAACTGCATATTTGCATAACATTAAAAAGTCCTTTGCATTAGAGTTTTACATTAGTGTTTCTCTTCTGAAATCGAGTTTGTTATTTCAGAGCAAACCTGTATTTTCCCCACGTCCCTGGCGCAGCCCACCACTTTCATACCGAGCCGGACCAGCTCCACGGCTACAGCCGCCCCGATCCCGACCGAGGCTCCGGTCACCAGAGCCACTCTGCCCGCCAGCGCTCCATCACAGACAGTCGTAACCAGCTCACGCACCAAAAGTATGAAGAGAGGGACGTGCCAAGATAGATATCCCTGACAGAATTAGTTTCCTCTGCGTCGTGAGCGCGCACCAGGTAGGGAGAACGGATCCAGTTGACTCCGCCTCCATTCCAACCAAATTACTTGAAAATAGTAAGTAGTTACTATTACTTCTCCAAGAAGGTTATCCAGTTACTTTACTGATTACGTATTTTTAAAAGTAATTATTTCATTTTAAAAACATGATACACAACCTGAATACGTTATAAAGCAATAGACCTTTCAGCCCAATTAGATTTTTTTTCTGCATAATCCATCTAAAATTGGATCACTTGAAAAATCCTCTTTTAAAAATTGGTTTTATTATTTTTAATCTTTTAACTTTATGCACATTGAATCAAGCAAAAAGTGACATAATATGGAACAACCTATGACTTGAAGAAATTTGTGTAACATTTAAACCTATTTTGTGCACATTCAGGCATGTAAAAGAAACAATTTTTTTGGTGTTTATATTGTTTGTCTGTGATTTGGACAACCAAGCCTGTGCTCTCACGCAGGGGAAACAAATTCTGCCGGGGACAACTACCTTGACATGACTGCCACAATAAAAACTGAAGTGAGTGAGCTAATTAATTTGTAACATTCTGTGTAATATTAAGTATTGTGACCATTCGGCCTCTGTCAAGGATTTCCTCGCTAAGATTAGAGACAATATGGGAAGAATCAATAATTCCCCAGTCATGCTCTATACAGCAGCAAAGAGACATTTAACTTTCAGGGGGAAATGCTTTTTTAGGATGAGTCCTTCCATTTTGGACAAATGGAAAACTTGTGAAGGTCATCAGCATTTCATAGCTCAACAACCAAGAGGAAAGAAGGCGTGATTTGGTAATACTTTATTACCAGAATTGTGACTCGCAAATTAAGAACTTCTGAGGAAGTTGAATTTTTAATCATGAAAGGTTTGTTTTTTGGGGTTTTTTTTGTAAAATAAAAAACTACACCAAACATTGTTATTATATTGGATACAGAAACCCTGTTTTAACAATTAAACTTTAAACGGCCATTTTTGTGCACCAACTGATAGAAATGAACTTTTACACAGAGTCAGGTTTACAGAGTTATAATGGATGATGCATTGCAACTCACCGGTTTTATAGTAACATATAAACATAAACTGGCTGCCATCCCAGTTTCTTGGTCTCAGCTCAGCATGACACAGCAGAAAAAACTTCATTATTATTAATTTTATTATTATTATTATTGTTATTATTATTTGTGGCAGTAGTATTAGTATTAGAAGCATATCTAGAAAAGAACACTGTCCCTACTGTGAAACATGGAGGAGGCTCTGTTATGTTCTGGGGCTGCTTTGCTGCATCCGGCACACAGTGTATTGAATCTGTGCAGGGTACAATGAAATCTCAAGACTATCATGGCATTCTAGAGAGAAATGTGCTGGCCAGTTTCAGGTCATGGGTCTTGCAACAGGACAATGACCCAAAACACACAGCTAAAACACCCCAAGAATGGCTAAAAGAAGGACATTGGACTATTCTAAAGTGGCCTTCTATGAGCCCTATATATATATACACATATGTGTGTGTGTGTGTGTGTATATATATATATATATAAAAAACACCCAGCACGGTTTATCCTTCAAGCTCGGGTCCTCTACCAGAGGCCTGGGAGCTTGAGGACGATCTGATTTCCTCGTGTCAGCGTTGTTCCCACATCATCATAATTAATGTTGTTCCAGGTTCAACATTGCAAGTGACCAATCACCTTCTTGTGACGTCATTCCTTTGCGACTTCGAAATAACCGCCTTCGAGTATTTCGAAATACAAGTGAAGAAGCGAGAAACTGCCGCCTGTCCGCCGAATTTGAAGTCAATTCGCCTGTCCGCCGAATTTGAAGTCAATTTAGGATACTTTTCTTTAATAAATGGTAAGCATTATACATATGTTCCTCACTTGGCTTGCTGTTTGTTTGCTAGTGATAGGCTACTTGACGACAGCATTAGCTAACCAGTGTTACGGTAAGCATTATACACATGTTCCTCACTTGGCTTGCTGTTTGTTTGCTAGCGATAGGCTACTTGACGACAGCATTAGCTAACCAGTGTTCTCTAGACAGCGTTCCCCAACTTTTTGGGTGTTTTCGTGGCCCGGGGGTTGGGGTCAGGCAAAATTGCAGTAGCTTCCCTGATCATTTTACAAACATAAGTGAAGTCAAGTCAAGTCAACTTTATTTGTCAATTCTGCCACATGTACAGGACATACAGAGAATAGAAATTTCGTTACTCTCAAACCCTAGTGATTAAAAAATGCAAATAAAATAAGTAAAAGTAAAAATTTAAATAAATACAATACAATTTTACGTATATAAAAAAAAAAGCTATGCAATATACAATATACAATATTCAAGTAAGGAGGCATAGTAGTGCAAATAGGCAAATAGTGCAAATGGAGATTTAGTAGTTATGCGGTAAGAGATAGTGTAACAACAAAGTCTTATGAGGTAATGGCAGTCCAATGCTCCACAAAGTGACTGGTAACTGGTGCAGGCCAGTGAGTGAGTCAGAGAGTGTGTGTGTGTGTGACAGAGTTCAGTGAGACTGTGGAGGGGAGAGGGGGCAGAATCGGGAGGGAGTTAAGCTTCCTGGCAGCCTGATGGATGAAGCTGTCCTTCAGTCTGCTGGTTCTGGCCTGGAGACTCCGCAGTCTCCTCCCTGACGGCAGCAGCTTGAAGAAGCTTTGCATTGGGTGCGTGGGATCAGCCGCTATGCAAAGGGCTTTTTTAGTGAGACGGGTGCTGTAAATGTCCTGGAGGGAGGGGAGAGAGACACCAATGATCCTCTCTGCAGCCCTCACTATGCGTTGGAGGGTTCTATGACAGGACGCATTGCAGGCTCCAAACCACACAGTGATGCAGCTCGACAGGATGCTCTCGATGGTGCCTCTGTAGAAAGTGTACATGATGGGGGCTGGTGCTCCTGCTCTTCTTATGTTGCGGAGAAAGAAAGAGACGCTGCTGTGATTTCTTGGCCAGTGCTGTGGTGTGGTACGTCCAGGAGAGATCCTCTGTGATGTGCACACCCAAGAACTTGGTGCTGCTCACTCTCTCCACAGACGCTCCGTCAATGGTCAGAGGAGCATGTGGGTGTGCACTCTCCTGAAGTCCACAACAATCTCCTTCGTCTTCTCCACATTCAGAGAGAGATTGTTGTCAGCACACCACGTGGCCAGACGGTCTCACCTCACTTCTGTAGTCGGTCTCATCCCTGTTTATGCTAATGAGACCACCACATTTGTGTCGTCCCGCAAACTTGATGAAGAGGTTGGAGCTATATGATGGAGTGCAGTCATGGGTCGAGCAGAGTGAAGAGGAGTGGTGCTCAGCACACATCCCTGCGTGCCCCGTGTTTAAAAATGATGGTGCTGGAGTGTATTACTGCCGACCCCGTACTGCTTGAGGTCTTCGGTGAGGAAATCCAACAGCCAGTTGCACAGACACGCCCGGGGGTTGGGTCAGGCAAATTGCAGTAGCTTCCCTGATCATTTACAAACATAAGTGAAGAGAATTCTGGACTAAAATGCCTAGACTTATGGTTGTGTGCTGAATCTATGAAATTCAAATTTTTATTTGTCACATACACAGTCATACACAGTACGATATGTAGTGAAATCAAACTATCACCTGGAAACATAATTAACTGGTCCATAGCTGTGAAACTGGACAGGAGTTCTTGATTCTATGGAGATTAACAGTAATCCAGAAATTTACAAATTTGTCCAGGGACATCGTGTAAATGTTGTCCCAGGGACATCGTGTAAATGTTGTCCCTGGGACATCGTGTAAATGTTGTCCCAGGGACAAAGTGTAAATGTTGTCCCAGGGACATCGTGTAGATGTTGTCCCTGGGACATCGTGTGATAGCTTGTTAATAATGGAATGAAAATTATTGATTGTTATTAACTTGTGAAAAAGAAGTGTAACAAATCCACATGTTATGTTCTTTACACCCTTACAGAAACTGTGACTCCTTCACAATGTCAGGTAAATGTCAACTCATGTTGAATAATCAACCAATCAAGCCTTTTATTATCACATGCAATGTTACACGTACAACTGCAATGAAAATTTCACCCCCTTCTGACCATACATATATTGCGTAAACATCACATTGGGAAGACAGGTCGGAAACAGTTAGGAAGGTCAGAAAACAATTTAATTAATAGATGAGGGGAGAGGAGGAGAAAAAAGAACTACAACCAGACAAAGCTCCTAGAAGACTGAAATGGATGATGGTTGCAGCATGCAAAAAGAAAATGATATCTGTTGACTACAGCATATGCTTTCTCACAGATTACCTTGTGGAAGTAGCTGGACCAAACTCTATTGGTATTTCAAGTTTGAAATCCCTGTTTGACCAGACAAACATTTCAGATGAGGTACCTCTTGACATAAAAATCCTTTTATGTTGTCATAAAACTAATGTTAAATTCTGCTTTAAATACACTTTATTGTACAATTTACTTAATGAATCGTATTCTTTAGTTCTGTTTTTATTTATATGTATTTATTTATTTGTTTTATAAGGTAATAGATGGCCTAATCTATTTGCAGTGTGAGGTATGTTGAAAAGCTTGTTTGATCATAATGACATAGCATGTTTACGTTTTTTGTAATGTATTTGAAAACATAGGTGTATTTATGTTATTTTTATAGAATTTCCCTCACATTTATCCAATACCAAGCCAAATCACTGGAAAAATTTTGGATGGGTCCACAAGAGCACAAAGTGCATACTTTTTGAAGGTATGACTTGGACTGTGGTAACTATGTTCTTATCACAAAGGGTTTATAAGTTGCCACTATAAACAAACAGCATTTTCCAAAATTGAAGCCTTGTCAGAAGAACCTGAAAATACCTTTCTGAAACCTTTTCTGTGTAAAGAGTTGCTCAAAAGCAATGCACACAGATTAAAACATTTCTGTCTTGGCCAACTGATAAAGAACACCAAAAATTGAGTGGTGCATGTTGAGTCTGTGGTCTTGATTTGTTTTGTACACACTATAGAAATTAATTAATGTAAACAAAAAATGACACGTTCTATATGTTTGTGTATCTGCAGAATTAATTACAGGTCTCACCTGACAAGCTTTCGCAGTTTTGCAGTGTCATTCTTGACAGAAAAACATACTTGTCACATTCTTTTTATTTCCAGAAAAACATCTTTCAGAAGTTTTTTTTATATATACACACACACATATGTGTGTGTGTGTATATATACACACACATATATATATACATATATATATATATATATATATATATATAAAACACCCAGCACGCCCCTGCGGGCGGTTTATCCTTCAAGCTCGGGTCCTCTACCAGAGGCCTGGGAGCTTGAGGGTCCTGCGCAGTATCTTAGCTGTTCCCAGGACTGCACTCTTCTGGACAGAGATCTCCGATGTTATTCCCGGGATCTGCTGGAGCCACTCGCCTAGCTTGGGAGTCACCGCACCTAGTGCTCCGATTACCACGGGGACCACCGTTACCTTCACCCTCCACATCCTCTCGAGCTCTTCTCTGAGCCCTTGGTATTTCTCCAGCTTCTCGTGTTCCTTCTTCCTGATATTGCTGTCATTCGGAACCGCTACATCGATCACTACGGCCGTCTTCTTCTGTTTGTCTACCACCACTATGTCCGGTTGGTTAGCCACCACCATTTTGTCCGTCTGTATCTGGAAGTCCCACAGGATCTTAGCTCGGTCATTCTCCACCACCCTTGGGGGCATCTCCCATTTTGACCTCGGGACTTCCAGGTTATACTCGGCACAGATGTTCCTTTACACTATGCCGGCCACTTGGTTGTGGCGTTCCATGTATGCCTTGTTTCATTGCAGTGTTCTTGTTGCACTAAAGGATATTTATGTGCTGTGGAGAATATCCAGTACAACATATGTATATATGTATGTATATATATACGTATATATATACATACATATATACATATGTTGTACTGGATATTCTCCACAGCACATAAATATCCTTTAGTGCAACAAGAACACTGCAATGAAACAAATTTTCCTGAAAGTTTTATTAATTAGCGAAAATTATCAGTAAAATGTTATAGAGTGTTTTCATAAGTACATAAAGTCAGTAAAATTTTCCAGTACATTATGGTCACATCCTGCAACTTCTCACTGAAATGGAAAAAATGTTTCACAGACTGTTTTGAAAGGAGGCTACAAATGAAAGATGCAATAGTTTCTCCTCAGGGATGAGAACATACACTCTGTGTATGTCTAACTGACATCCTCATCGAAGGTTCTAACCAGATGAAATGAACACCTGCTCAACAGTAAAAATACTCTTAGAGCTTAAATACTATCCAGCAACTGAGATCTGTTACAATAAGAAGGAAGCTGTCATTAATCAAAGTGTTTTCATGGGCATTCCTTGCTGGCCAGTAGGACGCTTGTAAAAAGGTACCACAGGGGCCTTTGATAAGAAGACAATTAGACAGAAAACAGCTGGATGAATTTCCTTTATTTTATCCTTCTGTGAATTGATTACAATCTGACAGTGTTGAGAAGTAAGGAGAGCCAGTCATACTACTTTGATGTAAAGATTGGGATGGGTCTCACGGCCAAGTTGCATGACACCTGCTACAGACCTTCAAGAAAAATCTCCCCAATCTGAAAGAAAAGATAGATGAATGTTATCTTATGACTAAACTGCTGATATTTAAAATGCAAAAGACAAACATTCAAAAGGTCACAAAAACGATGAAAATATGAGACAATCTCAAACCTGAACATGAGGAGGGGCACTGAGCATGTATGTGATGGCACTGACGAGGTCTTTTGCTTCCAGAGACTATCAAAGAAGTTAAAAGTGCTTAATGACATTTTAGCTGAATAATCACATCAACAATTCTGTAGGAATTGTAGGAAATGAAGGAAGAATAATTTTACCTTATATTTAGTGTATACAGCAGCTGCTTTATCAGAATTATCTCTGTAGAGGCGTGACACAAATTCTGTCTCCACAACGCCAGGAGAAATGCTCTGCAAAATGACATTATTAATGAGGATTCTTCAAGAAGTACTCTGTGTGCATCTCATAACAGCTGACATTAGTGTTAAAGGTACTTTGGAGCTGGTTACAGTGTCTTTCAAAGGCTTACTGTAGCCCGGATATGAGTGTTTTCTGCACGCAGCTCCTGCCTCAGGCCCTCAGTCAGCGCAGTTACAGCATACTTGGTGCAGGTGTAGAAATGTCCGTCAGCATTAGGAAACACTTGATGACCGCACACACTGCAACAGAAGGCTATTTACAAGCTGCTAATTCAAATCAGCATTTACCAACATATTCTGATTTGATCTCAGGCCTTAGTGTTACAACAACAATGGCAACAGTTACTATATAGTTTAACATCCCTCTCTTTTTGTCGGCTTATCTAATTTGGGGTCTGGAGCCTCGGGTACAGCCTGGACAGGTTCCAAGTCTGTCACAGGGCTAACACAGAGACACAGACACGATTCAACTAAACTAACCCAACTAACTGCATGTCTTTGGACTATGTGGGAAAGTGAGAACTCCTGCAGACACAGGGAGAACATGCAAACTACAACAGAGAAAGACACTGGCCAGATGCTGGATTTGAACCCAGAAGTTGTGAGATAACAGTGTTAACCAATGCATCACCGTGCTGTTGTGCTGTAACTTAACAGTTTCTATATAATTTATAATCACTTAGTTATAATACTACTACTAATAATAATACATTTTATTTGAAAGCACCTTTCAGAACACTCAAGGACACTGTAACATGGTAGAATAAGAAAAGCAACATAAAAGCAAGAAGTTTACACAATCATAACACAGCATAAGACATAAAACAAATTTAAAATAGCAGAGTGGAGAGGTTATGTGGGAAAAAGCTATTTTGAACAAGTGAGTTTTGAGGTGGGACTTAAAAAGAGAGAAGGAAGAGATATTTCTTAAATCAGGAGGTAGGGAGAGAGAAAGGGAAGAAGAAGATCTCAGACATCTCAGACATCGAGATGGGGCGGTGATCTGAACCCAGATAAGAGAGATATGGAGAAGAGAGATAATTAATTAGCCTTAAATGTGTACAAGAGTATTTTGAAATTGAATATGATTTTGACCGGGAGCCAATGAAGCTGCTGCAGGACAGGAGTGATGTGGTGGATAGATGGGGGTCCTGGTGATAATACGAGCAGCAGAGTTCTGGACGCGTTGGAGCTTGTGGATTGGATTTTGAGTAAGACCAAAAGAAGTGAATTACAATAATCAATCCGGGAAGTAACAAGGCTATGGACAAGAATGGCAGCGGCATGTGGGGTGAGAAAAGGACGGAGACGATTAATGTTGCGCAATTGAAAATATGCAAACCGAGTGACATTGTTAATGTGTGAATTGAAAGAGAGAGTACTGTCGAGGATGACACCCAAAGCTTTTCACAGAGGAAGAAACGAAGACCGGCGAGTTATTGATAGTAACAGAGAAACTGTTGGTTCTGGATAATGTTGATTTAGTGCCTACCAAGAGAAGCTCGGAATTATTACTTATTATGTATTAATTTGATTTGGTTGGCCTGCATTTTTTCTTTGATGATTTTCACAGTAAACTCAAAATCTTTTAGTTCTGAACTGATAGCTGTCCAATGAAAGTGATATTAAGATGTCCCTTATGGTTTTAGGATACTGTTATTGACATTTTTTAATTGGCTTTATTGGCTATAGTGAGGTTCTTAAATGGGGAGATCAAATGTGTGCTGTGAAAAAAGTCCATTGTGCAGAGTTGCCAAAAGATGACTGAATCATAAGATATTTGTATTATGATTAAATCAATAAACTTAACAAGCATACCCATCACTGTCCATAAGTAAAATAAAACTGACACCTGTTTATGTTTATGATGTGCCCATCGTCCACATTTTCTCTCTTTCATTGACTGATAAGCTTCACGTGCACAGATACACAGTGCAAGAACGTTCACCTGTAAGAAACCAGCAGTGAAATAAAACAGTAAAGAACATTTTTGGAACATCCATCCATCCATTCACTTCCGCTTATCTTCTTTCAGAGGTCACAGGGGGCGCTGGAGCCTATCCCAGCTGTCTTAGGGCAAAGAGGCAGGGTACACCCTGACAGGTCGCCAGTCTGTCGCAGGGCTAACACACAGACAGAGACAATCATTCCCACTACACATTCGCTCCGCATTTACAACCTATGGGCAGTTTTAGTATTTCCAATTAACTAGGGATGCACCGATACTGGTATCGGGTATTGGCCTCGATACCACATTTTCTAAAGTACTTGTACTCGTTAAAAGTCCCCCGATACCGAGGACCGATACCACGGTCTGAGACCTGTCTATGTTTGAGCGGCATGTAAGGGGTTAATCACAGGCGTCGAGTGCCCGCCCCCAGGCCCCGGCTGCAGCTCAGAGCGGGGAGAAAGCGAGGCGAGACATATCAGCTGTGTGGAAGTATTTCAAAGTGAATGAAGACTCGAAAACAAAGGCGGACTCCAAATTGTGCTCAGCGAAATTGTCCAGAGGAGGCTCTAAAGGTAGCGCATTTAACACAAGCAATTTAATCAAGCACCTAAATCCCAACACAACACGAGTACAAAGAGTTTACCCACGCTTATTAGCACAGTGGAGCATAGCTGATGCTATAGCAGTGGGACGGAAAATAGTTGGGCATTTTAACATTCCGCCTTAGGCCTACTCCCTGCCTCGAGGACATTCAGGGACAGCTCAACCAGCCAATAAAGAGACTGCAGCAGGACGTACAGACGCGCTGGAACAGCATGCTCCAGTCCCTCATTGAGCAAAAGCGAGTGCTGGGCGTGTATGTATCCGAGCACGAACTCCCTGACTATCTCACTGCTCACCAATGGGCTCTTATGGAGACGACTGTTGCCATCCTCGCCCCCTTTGAGGAACTAACTAAAAAAGTGAGCAGCTACGACGCACTAGCCTCTGATGTCATCCCAGCTGTGACTGTGCTAGTGAGACTTCTAAACAGAGAAACAGACGAACAAATTTAAAATTAAATTTTGTTTTTTATAATTATTTATTCTGTAATATGTTGCACACAAGATGCTTTTCATTTTAAATAAATGTTCTTAATTCCAAACTAGTCCCTTGTTTGTTTGTTTTTTGTTAAATTATAGGACTAAAGCTGTCAGGGTCCTGGGACTGGGCGACCCAGGATCCCTGGGCAGTCATGGACCTGTGTATTATTATGTATTTTTGGTGTCGTTTCCCCTTCTCTGTCATGTACATATGTGTGTTTCTCTGTGCTGTGTCTCAGTTCTGTGTCCCCACTCATATGTTAGGCGAGGTATGGGTGTGTATGTCTGCGGGTGTGCCTGGAGGATGGAGCTCGGCACCTGCAGGCCTGAGGGGTGTGGCCCTGAGGAGGGACTGGCCACACTACCTGCCGCTGATCAGGTGGCTCCGTCGGGGGGAGCCTACTTAGGAGAGTCTTGAGCCTCCCACCGACGCGGATCATTGCATGAGAACTACACGTTAGTCTTCTGTTTCAGTTCAGTTAAGTTAGTGTGCGTTGTATGCCCGCAGTTGTATGTGGTCCTGACGCTGCGTCTATTGTTTCCCCACAGGAGGAGCGTGGAAGACACGAGAGCAGCGAGCACCGGGGGGGGGTGCTGACACAGGAGCGGAGAGCCAAAGACACGGACTATTCACGGAGAGACACAACACGGGAGTCTGGGAAAACACGGGGATTTATTGTTTACTTTGTTGCACACTGTAAATAAAACACACTGTTTATACATAGAGCACCGCGCCTGGGTCCATCCTTCCCCACACATCCCCCTGGTCTGCCAAGCCAGACCGTGACAGAATGATCCCGCCCCGTATGGACCCAGCGGTCTCCGAGGAGAGGCTCAGGAGGGAGATTACGGGACAAAGTGTACCGCATGTGTGAATTATGGTGGGAGAAGCCTGCGGAAGGTTTGCGTCACGCCGTGGAGAGGCAGCTGCAGGAGATGCTTTTTCAAATCCCCCTGGCTGGTGGACTCCCTTAATGCGGTGGTCCTGGACTTCCTGCTTTCCACCCTCCACCTCCACTCTCCTCCTCAGGCTGCCCACCAGCTCGGACGCCGGTGGATTCACTGCCTGAGGACGCCGGCCCCGACGTCAACACGGAAACGACGTTCGCGCCGCCGGCGTTCCCTCACCTCAAGCCACATCCACAGACATCTCAACCAGCCGGCCGAGGTGAGTCATATGGACAATTTCATCGTCACTTTCACCTCTACTGTTTACTCCGGGGCTATGTTTATACGGTCAGCTGCCCAGCCGGTAGCTGAAGCGCTGCCCGCAGCCCAGCTGGTCGCTGTACCACAGCCAATCGCCCAGCTAGTAATCCAGCCGTCACCTGCTGAATCATCCCCCGCGACATCTACCTCACCGCTTACCGTTTCATCCTGTTCACCATCCACATCACCCGCTCAGCCTTCTTCTCCACCAGCAGCGGCCTCCATTCCACTACCCACTCCAGCGGCCCTGTCCGGAGAGAGCGACCTCACACGCGTCCAACGCCTGTTTGACTGGGTGACTCACACCACCAACACAAGGCAAGAGTGGTGGGGTTAAACGCCATCGAGGCGATCCTGGAGGGAAATCCCTACCTCGGCCAGCTCAAGGGAGTTTCCGCCTGCCTTCGCACCCTGCGTAAAGCCCGGGGGGTAGTGCCAGCTCGGGAATCCACAGACTTCGTCCAGCAGCTACGGGAGCTCAGCATGCCCGAGCAGGAGCTCAGCATGCCCGAGCAGGAGCTCAGCATGCCCGAGCAGGAGCTGGAGGAGCTCGCGCTGCCGGAGCAGGAGCCCGGCGAACCTGAGCTCGGCGAGGAGCCCGGCGAGCCGGAGGAGCTCAGCGAGCGGGAGCCGGAGCTCGGCGAGGAGCCCGGCGAGCGGAAGGAACAACCGGCGCTGCCAGCCGAGGAGGAGCTCGGCGAGCCAGGGGAGCCCGCACCGCCAGCTGCGGAGCTAGGCGAGCCGGAGCAGGCACTGCGAGCCGGAACGGCTCAGCGAGCGGGAGCAGCTCAGCGAGCAGGGGCAGCTCAGCGAACCACCAGCAGAGGAGCTCGGCGAGCGGAAGGAACAACCGGCGCTGTCAGCCGAGGAGGAGCTCGGCGAGCCGGGGGAGCTCTCGCTGCCAGCGGCCGAGGAGGAGCTCTCGCTGCCAGCGGCCGAGGAGGAGCTCTCGCTGCCAGCGGCCGAGGAGGAGCTCTCGCTGCCAGCGGCCGAGGGGGAGCTCTCGCTGCCAGCAGCCGAGGAGGGACCCGCTCAGCTTGAGCCGGAGGTCAGCGAACCGGAGGGGACCTCCACGTCTGGCGCGGCCTCCACGCCATCCACCGTCCTCTGCATCCACGTCAGCGACCAGCGCGTCATGAAACTGTGTACCACACCTCGCTGTTGCTCACCGGGAGGCGCAGCGCCGCCACTGGACCCGTGGCAGGCCGCCTGGGGAGCAGCGCCGCCGCCGTCGGACCCGGGGCAGGCTGCTGGAGGAGCAGCAGCGCCGCTACCGCCACTGGGATCCCGGGCAGGCCGCTGGGGAGCAAGTGCCGCCGCCGTCGGAACCCGGGGCAGGGCCGCCGGAGGAGCAGCAGCGGCGCTATTGCCACTGGATCCCGGGCAGGCCGCCTGGGGAGCAGCGCCACCGCTACTGGGCCCGGGCCTCGCCACCGGAGGGGCAGCAGTGGCTGCCGCCACTGGAGCAGTGGCAGACCCCCAGAACTGTTTTTTTCTGCTGTTGCCGGACCCGTGGCCCGTCCGCCGGAGCTGCAATGTCGCCACCATTGGACTCGAGGTAGGCCCCCTGAACTCTTTTGTTATGTTGATGAGCCGCCTGAGACTGTTTTGTAGCGTTTTTTTCTTTTTGTTGCTCCGCTGCGGGATGCGCGGTCGCCTCTGGGACGTGACCTTGGGGGGGTTGTTTTGTTTTGGTTCTGCCCTCCGTCCTGGACCTCCCGCCGCCCGCCCTGGGTTGGTTGTACTGTTTTTGGTTTGTGTTTTTTGGGTCGTCGGGTGCCGACCCTTAGAGGGGGGGGTACTGTCAGGGTCCTGGGGCTGGGCGACCCAGGATCCCTGGGCAGTCATGGACCTGTGTATTATTATGTATTTTTGGTGTCGTTTCCCCTTCTCTGTGCATGTACATATGTGTGTTTCTCTGTGCTGTGTTAGTCTGTGTCCCACTCATATGTTTAGGCGAGGTATGGGTGTGTATGTCTGCGGGTGTGCCTGGAGGATGGAGCTCGGCCACCTGCAGGCCTGAGGGGTGTGGCCCTGCGGAGGGGACTGGCCACACACCTGCCGCTGATCAGGGCTCGTCGGGGGAGCTACTTAGGAGAGTCTTGGAGCTCCCACCGACGCGGGATCATTGCATGAGACTCCACGTTAGTCTTCTGTTCAGTTCAGTTAAGTTAGTGTGCGTGTATGCCCGCAGTTGTATGTGTCCTGACGGCTGCGTCTATTGTTTCCCCACAGGAGGAGCGTGGAAGACACGAGAGCAGCGAGCACCGGGGGGTGCTGACACGGGAGCGGAGAGCACAAAGACACGGACTATTCACGGAGAGACACAACACGGGAGTCTGGGAAAACACGGGGATTTATTGTTACTTTGTTGCACACTGTAAATAAACACACTGTTTATACATAGAGCACCGCGCCTGGGTCCTCCTTCCCCACACATCCCCACGGTCTGCCAGCCAGACCGTGACAAAAGCTGTTACCTGCAAATTTAAATCATGTTTTTATTAAGTACTCGGTATCGGTATCATCAAGTACTGAAATGCAAGTACTCGTACTCGTTTCCAAAAAAAGTGGTATCGGTGCATCCCTACAATTAACCATTCCTTTAAATACTTTAATATGTAGTACACAACAACATATTACTGCATACCAACCATGACAATTTTTTTTCTAAATAAACGCTTACATCCCACATGTTTTTCCAGCCACTGGTTTTGCCATTTAGCAGCGCCTCTGGATGAGCCAAGCCAGCGTTGTTGATGCACACGTCCACGCCTTTGTGCTGCTCCTTGATTGTGGCGAACATGGACAGAATCTCCTGCTCTTTGCTCAAGTCACACTTGAAAGGCACCAAAACACCAGGGTGGCCGGCGCTCTGACACTCTGCTGCCAGTTTCTGAAAACAAAAAGCAAAGATGATACCTTCATAGTCACCATTGCATTCAGATTCTTGTGGTAAAAATACTCTGGTAAAAGTTGAATTATCGATTAAACTCCTTTACTAAGATAAAAGAGAAAATTCCAGGCTCTGAAATGAATTCAAAGCATAAAAGTAAGAAGATAGGGACATTTCAATTATTTTGCAAAGGAAACATAACCTTGTACAACTTCAACATAATAGCAAAATTAGACATGGGAATGAAAATAATGAATATATGAGTATAGTCAGGGGCTAAAATGGGATTTGCAGATGTGAGAACCCTAAGATCACTGTAGTGGTTATAGGAGTGTGAGGAAATGAATCAAGAGTCACAATAGGCTCTATTGAGAGATCCAGCAGATTTTTTTTCTCTACAGGCTGTGATCAGCTGACCTGTGCTGTGGCTGTTGACCCGAGGTTTACTGCTCTTTGTGGATTTACACAATTCATCAGTATGTAAGTAAGTAAGTAAAGTAAGTAAGTAAAGTTTATTTATTAAGCGCTTTTCATAGACAGGTAGTCACATAGCGCTGCACACAGATACGATAAATAGCAAAATGCACAATATACAAATATACAGTTTAAATGTAAATTAAAAATATAAAATGTAAAAAGCATTGGTCAACAGAAAGCTTGTTTAAACAGTACAGTTTTTAACTGTTTTTTTTTTTTTTTTTATGTATGTAAGATATCATGTCTGACTTCTGTCTCCTATACTGCCAACATACTGTTTATAATTTTGTTTATTATACTGCATAGTACACAACTTGTATCTGGTATTGTGCAGCTCATTTTAACCCATGCATATTGACCAATATGTACAGCATAAATGATTTATTGTAAAACAAAAAGTCTGTCGCTTGACAGCCATTATATGATGTCCACTTGACAGAGCTACATAACTGCATATTTGCATAACATTAAAAGTCCTTTGCATTAGAGTTTACATTAAGTGTTTCTCTTCTGAAATCGAGTTTGTTATTTCAGAGCAAACCTGTATTTTCCCCACGTCCCTGGCGCAGCCCACCACTTTCATACCGAGCCGGACCAGCTCCACGGCTACAGCCGCCCCGATCCCGACCGAGGCTCCGGTCACCAGAGCCACTCTGCCCCGCCAGCGCTCCATCACAGACAGTCGTAACCAGCTCACGCACCAAAAGTATGAAGAGAGGGACGTGCCAAGATAGATATCCCTGACAGAATTAGTTTCCTCTGCGTCGTGAGCGCGCACCAGGTAGGGAGAACGGATCCAGTTGACTCCGCCTCCATTCCAACCAAATTACTTGAAAATAGTAAGTAGTTACTATTACTTCTCCAAGAAGGTTATCCAGTTACTTTACTGATTACGTATTTTTAAAAGTAATTATTTCATTTTAAAAACATGATACACAACCTGAATACGTTATAAAGCAATAGACCTTTCAGCCCAATTAGATTTTTTTTCTGCATAATCCATCTAAAATTGGATCACTTGAAAAATCCTCTTTTAAAAATTGGTTTTATTATTTTTAATCTTTTAACTTTATGCACATTGAATCAATCAAAAAGTGACATAATATGGAACAACCTATGACTTGAAGAAATTTGTGTAACATTTAAACCTATTTTGTGCACATTCAGGCATGTAAAAGAAACAATTTTTTTGGTGTTTATATTGTTTGTCTGTGATTTGGACAACCAAGCCTGTGCTCTCAACGCAGGGGAAACAAATTCTGCCGGGGACAACTACCTTGACATGACTGCCACAATAAAAACTGAAGTGAGTGAGCTAATTAATTTGTAACATTCTGTGTAATATTAAGTATTTGTGACCATTCGGCCTCTGTTAAGGATTTCTTCGCTAAGATTAGAGACAATATGGGAAGAATCAATAATTCCCCAGTCATGCTCTATACAGCAGCAAAGAGACATTTAACTTTCAGGGGGAAATGCTTTTTTAGGATGAGTCCTTCCATTTTGGACAAATGGAAAACTTGTGAAGGTCATCAGCATTTCATAGCTCAACAACCAAGAAGGAAAGAAGGCGTGATTTGGTAATACTTTATACCAGAATTGTGACTCGCAAATTAAGAACTTCTGAGGAAGTTGAATTTTTAATCATGAAAGGTTTTGTTTTTTTGGGGTTTTTTTGTAAAATAAAAAACTACACCAAACATTGTTATTATATTGGATACAGAAACCCTGTTTTAACAATTAAAACTTTAAACGGCCATTTTTGTGCACCAACTGATAGAAATGAACTTTTACACAGAGTCAGGTTTACAGAGTTATAATGGATGATGAATTGCAACTCACCGGTTTTATAGTAACATATAAACATAAACTGGCTGCCATCCCAGTTTCTTGGTCTCATCTCAGCATGACACAGCAGAAAAAACTTCATTATTATTAATTTTATTATTATTATTATTGTTATTATTATTTGTGGCAGTAGTATTAGTATTAGAAGCATATCTAGAAAAGAACACTGTCCCTACTGTGAAACATGGAGGAGGCTCTGTTATGTTCTGGGGCTGCTTTGCTGCATCCGGCACACAGTGTATTGAATCTGTGCAGGGTACAATGAAATCTCAAGACTATCATGGCATTCTAGAGAGAAATGTGCTGGCCAGTTTCAGGTCATGGGTCTTGCAACAGGACAATGACCAAAACACACAGCTAAAACACCCAAGAATGGCTAAGAGAAGGACATTGGACTATTCTGAAGTGGCCTTCTATGAGCCCTATATATATATATATACACATATATGTGTGTGTGTGTATATGTATATATATATATATATATATATATATATATATATATATATATATATTAAAAAAAAAAAAAAAAAAAAAAAAAAAAAAAAAAAAAAAAACCCAGCATGGTTTATCCTTCAAGCTCGGGTCCTCTACCAGAGGCCTGGGAGCTTGAGGACGATCTGATTTCCTCGTGTCAGCGTTGTTCCCACATCATCATAATTAATGTTGTTCCAGGTTCAACATTGCAAGTGACCAATCACCTTCTTGTGACGTCATTCCTTTGCGACTTCGAAATACCCGCCTTCGAGTATTTCGAAATACAAGTGAAGAAGTGAGAAGCCGCCTGTCTGCCGAATTTGAAGTCAATTCGCCTGTCCGCCGAATTTGAAGTCAATTTAGGATACTTTTCTTTAATAAACGGTAAGCATTATACATATGTTCCTCACTTGGCTTGCTGTTTGTTTGCTAGTGATAGGCTACTTGACGACAGCATTAGCTAACCAGTGTTACGGTAAGCATTATACATATGTTCCTCACTTGGCTTGCTGTTTGTTTGCTAGCGATAGGCTACTTGACGACAGCATTAGCTAACCAGTGTTCTCTAGACCAGCGTTCCCCAACTTTTTGGGTGTTTCGTGGCCCGGGGATTGGGTCAGGCAAAATTGCAGTAGCTTCCCTGCTCATTTTACAAACATAAGTGAAGTCAAGTCAACTTTATTTGTCAATTCTGCCACATGTACAGGACATACAGAGAATATAAATTTCGTTACTCTCAAACCCTAGTGATTAAAAAATGCAAATAAAATAAGTAAAAGTAAAAATTTAAATAAATACAATACAATTTTACGTATAAAAAAAAAAAAAGCTATGCAATATACAATATACAATATTCAAGTAAGGAGGCATAGTAGTGCAAATAGGCAAATAGTGCAAATGGAGATTTAGTAGTATGCGGTAAGAGATAGTGTAACAACAAAGTCTTATGAGGTAATGGCAGTCCAATGCTCCACAAAGTGACTGGTAACTGGTGCAGGCCAGTGAGTGAGTCAGAGAGTGTGTGTGTGTGTGACAGAGTTCAGTGAGACTGTGGAGGGGAGAGGGGGCAGAATCGGGAGGGAGTTAAGCTTCCTGGCAGCCTGATGGATGAAGCTGTCCTTCAGTCTGCTGGTTCTGGCCTGGAGACTCCGCAGTCTCCTCCCTGACGGCAGCAACTTGAAGAAGCTTTGCATTGGGTGCGTGGGATCAGCCGCTATGCAAAGGGCTTTTTTAGTGAGACGGGTGCTGTAAATGTCCTGGAGGGAGGGGAGAGAGACACCAATGATCCTCTCTGCAGCCCTCACTATGCGTTGGAGGGTTCTATGACAGGACGCATTGCAGGCTCCAAACCACACAGTGATGCAGCTCGACAGGATGCTCTCGATGGTGCCTCTGTAGAAAGTGTACATGATGGGGGCTGGTGCTCCTGCTCTTCTTAGTTTGCGGAGAAAGAAGAGACGCTGCTGTGATTTCTTGGCCAGTGCTGTGGTGTTGTACGTCCAGGAGAGATCCTCTGTGATGTGCACACCCAAGAACTTGGTGCTGCTCACTCTCTCCACAGACGCTCCGTCAATGGTCAGAGGAGCATGTTGGGTGTGCACTCTCCTGAAGTCCACAACAATCTCCTTCGTCTTCTCCACATTCAGAGAGAGATTGTTGTCAGCACACCACGTGGCCAGACGTCTCACCTCACTTCTGTAGTCGGTCTCATCCCTGTTGCTAATGAGACCCACCACCGTTGTGTCGTCCGCAAACTTGATGAAGAGGTTGGAGCTATATGATGGAGTGCAGTCATGGGTCAGCAGAGTGAAGAGGAGGGGGCTCAGCACACATCCCTGCGGGGCCCCCGTGTTTAAAATGATGGTGCTGGATGTATTACTGCCGACCCGTACTGCTTGAGGTCTTCCGGTGAGGAAATCCAACAGCCAGTTGCACAGTGAGGTGTTGAGCCCCAGCTGGACCAGTTTTTGAGTGAGCTGTTGGGGGATTATAGTGTTGAATGCTGAACTGAAATCTATGAACAGCATTCGAACATATGAGTCTTTTTGTCCAGGTGTGTGAGTGCTGAGTGAAGTGCAGTGGAGATGGCATCATCGGTTGAGCGGTTTGGCCGATACGCAAACTGGAAGGGATCCAGGGAGGGGGGCAGGAAAGTCTTGATGTGTTGCATGACTAGTCGTTCGAAGCACTTCATCAGGATGGGAGTGAGTGCAACAGGACGGTAGTCATTAAAGCAGGAGGGAGATGACTTTTTTGGAACCGGAATGATTGTGGTGGCTTTAAAACATGTGGGGACGACAGCCTGGATGAGTGATATGTTGAAGATGTCTGTGAAGACATCAGTGAGTTCCACTGCACAGTCTCTCAGTACACGACCAGGAATATTGTCAGGACCCGGAGCTTTTCGTGCATTGATCCTGCTGAGGGATCTCCTCACGCTGTCCGGGGACAGAGTCAT
>NW_024387190.1:0-7500 GCF_900408965.1 Simochromis diagramma | reverse complement strand
GTTAACCAATGCATCACCGTGCTGTTGTGCTGTAACTTAACAGTTTCTATATAATTTATAATCACTTAGTTATAATACTACTACTAATAATAATACATTTTATTTGAAAGCACCTTTCAGAACACTCAAGGACACTGTACATGGTAGAATAAGAAAAGCAACATAAAAGCAAGAAGTTTACACAATCATAACAGCATAAGACATAAAACAAATTTAAAATAGCAGAGTGGAGAGGTTATGTGGGAAAAGCTATTTTGAACAAGTGAGTTTTGAGGTGGGACTTAAAAAGAGAGAAGGAAGAGATATTTCTTAAATCAGGAGGTAGGGAGAGAGAAAGGGAAGAAGAAGATCTCAGACATCTCAGACATCTCAGACATCGAGATGGGGCGGTGATCTGAACCAGATAAGAGAGATATGGAGAAGAGAGATAATTAATAGCCTTAAATGTGTACAAGAGTATTTTGAAATTGATATGATATTTGACCGGGAGCCAATGAAGCTGCTGCAGGACAGGAGTGATGTGGTGGATAGATGGGGTCCTGGTGATAATATGAGCAGCAGAGTTCTGGACGCGTTGGAGCTTGTGGATGGATATTTGAGTAAGACCAAAAAGAAGTGAATTACAATAATCAATCCGGGAAGTAACAAGGCTATGGACAAGAATGGCAGCGGCATGTGGGGTGAGAAAAGGATGGAGACGATTAATGTTGCGCAATTGAAAATATGCAAACCGAGTGACATTGTTAATGTGTGAATTGAAAGAGAGAGTACTGTCGAGGATGACACCCAAGCTTTTCACAGAGGAAGAAACGAAGACCGGCGAGTTATTGATAGTAACAGAGAAACTGTTGGTTCTGGATAATGTTGATTTAGTGCCTACCAAGAGAAGCTCGGAATTATTACTTATTTATGTATTAATTTGATTTGGTTGGCCTGCATTTTTTCTTTGATGATTTTCACAGTAAACTCAAAATCTTTTAGTTCTGAACTGATAGCTGTCCAATGAAAGTGATATTAAGATGTCCCTTATGATTTTAGGATACTGTTATTGACATTTTTAATTGGCTTTATTGGCTATAGTGAGGTTCTTAAATGGGGAGATCAAATGTGTGCTGTGAAAAAAGTCCATTGTGCAGAGTTGCCAAAAGAATGACTGAATCATAAGATATTTGTATTATGATTAAATCAATAAACTTAACAAGCATACCCATCACTGTCCATCAGTAAATAAAACTGCACCTGTTTATGTTTATGATGTGCCCATCGTCCACATTTCTCTCTTTCATTGACTGATAAGCTTCACGTGCACAGATACACAGTGCAAGAACGTTCACCTGTAAGAAACCAGCAGTGAAATAAACAGTAAAGAACATTTTTGGAATCATCCATCCATCCATTCACTTCCGCTTATCTTCTTTCAGGGTCACAGGGGGCGCTGGAGCCTATCCCAGCTGTCTTAGGGCAAGAGGCAGGGTACACCCTGGACAGGTCGCCAGTCTGTCGCAGGGCTAACACACAGACAGAGACAATCATTCACACTACACATTCGCTCCGCATTTACACCTATGGGCAGTTTTAGTATTTCCAATTAACTAGGGATGCACCGATACTGGTATCGGGTATTGGCCTCGATACCACATTTTCTAAAGTACTTGTACTCGTTAAAAGTCCCCCGATACCGAGGACCGATACCACGGTCTGAGACCTGTCTATGTTTGAGCGGCATGTAAGGGGTTAATCACAGGCGTCGAGTGCCCGCCCCCAGGCCCCGGCTGCAGCTCAGAGCGGGGAGAAAGCGAGGCGAGACATATCAGCTGTGTGGAAGTATTTCAAAGTGAATGAAGACTCGAAAACAAAGGCGGACTCCAAATTGTGCTCAGCGAAATTGTCCAGAGGAGGCTCTAAAGGTAGCGCATTTAACACAAGCAATTTAATCAAGCACCTAAAATCCCAAACACAACAACGAGTACAAAGAGTTTACCCACGCTTATTAGCACAGTGGAGCATAGCTGATGCTATAGCAGTGGGACGGAAAATAGTTGGGCATTTTAAACATTCCGCCTTAGCCTACTCCCGCCTCGAGGACATTCAGGGACAGCTCAACCAGCCAATAAAGAGACTGCAGCAGGACGTACAGACGCGTACAGACGCGCTGGAACAGCATGCTCCAGTCCCTCATTGAGCAAAAGCGAGTGCTGGGCGTGTATGTATCCGAGCACGAACTCCCTGACTATCTCACCGCTCACCAATGGGCTCTTATGGAGACGACTGTTGCCATCCTCGCCCCCTTTGAGGAACTAACTAAAAAAGTGAGCAGCTACGACGCACTAGCCTCTGATGTCATCCCAGCTGTGACTGTGCTAGTGAGACTTCTAAACAGAGAAACAGACGAACAAATTTAAAATTAAATTTTGGTTTTTTATAATTATTTATTCTGTATTATGTTGCACACAAGATGCTTTTCATTTTAAATAAATGTTCTTAATTCCAAACTAATCCCTTGTTTGTTTGTTTTTTGTTAAATTATAGGACTAAAGCTGTTACCTGCAAATTTAAATCATGTTTTTATTAAGTACTCAGTATCGGTATCATCAAGTACTGAAATGCAAGTACTCGTACTCGTACTCGTACTCGTTTCCAAAAAAGTGGTATCGGTGCATCCCTACAATTAACCATTCCTTTAAATACTTTAATATGTAGTACACAACAACATATTACTGCATACCAACCATGACAATTTTTTTTCTAAAATAACGCTTACATCCCACATGTTTTTCCAGCCACTGGTTTTGCCATTTAGCAGCGCCTCTGGATGAGCCAAGCCAGCGTTGTTGATGCACACGTCCACGCCTTTGTGCTGCTCCTTGATTGTGGCGAACATGGACAGAATCTCCTGCTCTTTGCTCAAGTCACACTTGAAAGGCACCAAAACACCAGGGTGGCCGGCGCTCTGACACTCTGCTGCCAGTTTCTGAAAACAAAAAGCAAAAGATGATACCTTCATAGTCACCATTGCATTCAGATTCTTGTGGTAAAAATACTCTGGTAAAAGTTGAATTATCGATTAAACTCCTTTACTAAGATAAAAGAGAAAAATTCCAGGCTCTGAAATGAATTCAAAGCATAAAAGTAAGAAGATAGGGACATTTCAATTATTTTGCAAAGGAAACATAACCTTGTACAACTTCAACATAATAGCAAAATTAGACATGGGAATGAAAATAATGAATATATGAGTATAGTCAGGGGCTAAAATGGGATTTGCAGATGTGAGAACCCTAAGATCACTGTAGTGGTTATAGGAGTGTGAGGAAATGAATCAAGAGTCACAATAGGCTCTATTGAGAGATCCAGCAGATTTTTTTTCTCTACAGGCTGTGATCAGCTGACCTGTGCTGTGGCTGTTGACCCGAGGTTTACTGCTCTTTGTGGATTTACACAATTCATCAGTATGTAAGTAAGTAAGTAAAGTAAGTAAGTAAAGTTTATTTATTAAGCGCTTTTCATAGACAGGTAGTCACATAGCGCTGCACACAGATACGATAAATAGCAAAATGCACAATATACAAAATATACAGTTTAAATGTAAATTAAAAATATAAAAAATGTAAAAAGCATTGGTCAACAGAAAGCTTGTTTAAACAGTACAGTTTTTAACTGTTTTTTTTTTTTTTTTTTATGTATGTAAGATATCATGTCTGACTTCTGTCTCCTATACTGCCAACATACTGTTTATAATTTTGTTTATTATACTGCATAGTACACAACTTGTATCTGGTATTGTGCAGCTCCTTTTAACCCATTGCATATTGACCAATATGTACAGCATAAATGATTTATTGTAAAACAAAAAGTCTGTCGCTTGACAGCCATTATATGATGTCCACTTGACAGAGCTACATAACTGCATATTTGCATAACATTAAAAAGTCCTTTGCATTAGAGTTTTACATTAAGTGTTTCTCTTCTGAAATCGAGTTTGTTATTTCAGAGCAAACCTGTATTTTCCCCACGTCCCTGGCGCAGCCACCACCACTTTCCCATACCGAGCCGGACCAGCTCCACGGCTACAGCCGCCCCGATCCCGACCGAGGCTCCGGTCACCAGAGCCACTCTGCCCCGCCAGCGCTCCATCACAGACAGTCGTAACCAGCTCACGCACCAAAAGTATGAAGAGGAGGGACGTGCCAAGATAGATATCCCTGACAGAATTTAGTTTCCTCTGCGTCGTGAGCGCGCACCAGGTAGGGAGAACGGATCCAGTTGACTCCGCCTCCATTCCAACCAAATTACTTGAAAATAGTAAGTAGTTTACTATTACTTCTCCAAGAAGGTTATCCAGTTACTTTACTGATTACGTATTTTTAAAAGTAATTATTTCATTTTAAAAACATGATACACAACCTGAATACGTTATAAAGCAATAGACCTTCAGCCCAATTAGATTTTTTTTCTGCATAATCCATCTAAAATTGGAATCACTTGAAAAATCCTCTTTTAAAAATTGGTTTTATTATTTTTAATCTTTTAACTTTATGCACATTGAATCAAGCAAAAAGTGACATAATATGGAACAACCTATGACTTGAAGAAATTTGTGTAACATTTAAACCTATTTTGTGCACATTCAGGCATGTAAAAGAAACAATTTTTTTGGTGTTTATATTGTTTGTCTGTGATTTGGACAACCAAGCCTGTGCTCTCAACGCAGGGGAAACAAATTCTGCCGGGGACAACTACCTTGACATGACTGCCACAATAAAAACTGAAGTGAGTGAGCTAATTAATTTGTAACATTCTGTGTAATATTAAGTATTTGTGACCATTCGGCCTCTGTCAAGGATTTCCTCGCTAAGATTAGAGACAATATGGGAAGAATCAATAATTCCTCAGTCATGCTCTATACAGCAGCAAAGAGACATTTAACTTTCAGGGGGAAATGCTTTTTTAGGATGAGTCCTTCCATTTTGGACAAATGGAAAACTTGTGAAGGTCATCAGCATTTCATAGCTCAACAACCAAGAAGGAAAGAAGGCGTGATTTGGTAATACTTTATACCAGAATTGTGACTCGCAAATTAAGAACTTCTGAGGAAGTTGAATTTTTAATCATGAAAGGTTTTGTTTTTTGTTTTTTTTTTGTAAAATAAAAAACTACACCAAACATTGTTATTATATTGGATACAGAAACCCTGTTTTAACAATTAAAACTTTAAACGGCCATTTTTGTGCACCAACTGATAGAAATGAACTTTTACACAGAGTCAGGTTTACAGAGTTATAATGGATGATGAATTGCAACTCACCGGTTTTATAGTAACATATAAACATAAACTGGCTGCCATCCCAGTTTCTTGGTCTCATCTCAGCATGACACAGCAGAAAAAACTTCATTATTATTAATTTTATTATTATTATTATTGTTATTATTATTTGTGGCAGTAGTATTAGTATTAGAAGCATATCTAGAAAAGAACACTGTCCCTACTGTGAAACATGGAGGAGGCTCTGTTATGTTCTGGGGCTGCTTTGCTGCATCCGGCATACAGTGTATTGAATCTGTGCAGGGTACAATGAAATCTCAAGACTATCATGGCATTCTAGAGAGAAATGTGCTGGCCAGTTTCAGGTCATGGGTCTTGCAACAGGACAATGACCCAAAACACACAGCTAAAACACCCAAGAATGGCTAAGAGAAGGACATTGGACTATTCTAAAGTGGCCTTCTATGAGCCCTATATTATATACACATATGTGTGTGTGTGTGTGTATATTATATTATATAAAAAACACCCAGCACGGTTTATCCTTCAAGCTCGGGTCCTCTACCAGAGGCCTGGGAGCTTGAGGACGATCTGATTTCCTCGTGTCAGCGTTGTTCCCACATCATCATAATTAATGTTGTTCCAGGTTCAACATTGCAAGTGACCAATCACCTTCTTGTGACGTCATTCCTTTGCGACTTCGAAATACCCGCCTTCGAGTATTTCGAAATACAAGTGAAGAAGCGAGAAACCGCCGCCTGTCTGCCGAATTTGAAGTCAATTCGCCTGTCCGCCGAATTTGAAGTCAATTTAGGATACTTTTCTTTAATAAACGGTAAGCATTATACATATGTTCCTCACTTGGCTTGCTGTTTGTTTGCTAGTGATAGGCTACTTGACGACAGCATTAGCTAACCAGTGTTACGGTAAGCATTATACATATGTTCCTCACTTGGCTTGCTGTTTGTTTGCTAGCGATAGGCTACTTGACGACAGCATTAGCTAACCAGTGTTCTCTAGACCAGCGTTCCCCAACTTTTTGGGTGTTTCGTGGCCCGGGGGTTGGGTCAGGCAAAATTGCAGTAGCTTCCCTGATCATTTTACAAACATAAGTGAAGAGAATCTGGACTAAAAGGCCTAGACTTATGGTTGTGTGCTGAATCTATGAAATTCAAATTTTTATTTGTCACATACACAGTCATACACAGTACGATATGTAGTGAAATCAAACTATCACCTGGAAACATAATTAACTGGTCCATAGCTGTGAAACTGGACAGGAGTTCTTGATTCTATGGAGATTAACAGTAATCCAGAAATTTACAAATTTGTCCAGGGACATCGTGTAAATGTTGTCCCAGGGACATCGTGTAAATGTTGTCCCTGGGACATCGTGTAAATGTTGTCCCAGGGACAAAGTGTAAATGTTGTCCCAGGGACATCGTGTAGATGTTGTCCCTGGGACATCGTGTGATAGCTTGTTAATAATGGAATGAAAATTATTGATTGTTATTAACTTGTGAAAAAGAAGTGTAACAAATCCACATGTTATGTTCTTACACCCTTACAGAAACTGTGACTCCTTCACAATGTCAGGTAAATGTCAACTCATGTTGAATAATCAACCAATCAAGCCTTTTATTATCACATGCAATGTTACACGTACAACTGCAATGAAAATTTCACCCCCTTCTGACCATACATATATTGCTTAAACATCACATTGGGAAGACAGGTCGGAAACAGTTAGGAAGGTCAGAAAACAATTTATTAATAGATGAGGGGAGAGGAGGAGAAAAAAGAACTACAACCAGACAAAGCTCCTAGAAGACTGAAATGGATGATGGTTGCAGCATGCAAAAAGAAAATGATATCTGTTGACTACAGCATATGCTTTCTCACAGATTACCTTGTGGAAGTAGCTGGACCAAACTCTATTGGTATTTCAAGTTTGAAATCCCTGTTTGACCAGACAAACATTTCAGATGAGGTACCTCTTGACATAAAAATCCTTTTATGTTGTCATAAAACTAATGTTAAATTCTGCTTTAAATACACTTTATTGTACAATTTACTTAATGAATCGTATTCTTTAGTTCTGTTTTATTTATATGTATTTATTTATTTGTTTTATAAGGTAATAGATGGCCTAATCTATTTGCAGTGTGAGGTATGTTGAAAAGCTTGTTTGATCATAATGACATAGCATGTTTACGTTTTTTGTAATGTTTGAAAAC
>NW_024387189.1:38831-62604 GCF_900408965.1 Simochromis diagramma | reverse complement strand
TTTCACATATAAGTATTTTTTTTTTTTTTTTTTTAATATATGTGGTGAAATATGTGAACATATAAAGAGTAGGCGGGGCAGAAAAGACAGGAAAGGTGTAACACTTAAAGAACAACAGGATGCCTTACAGTTAGATTAGATTGTTATAGCCAACCATGTTACTAAGTGAAATTAGTGTGCATGGCATGGGAAGCTCGCTCATTCTGTGAAGGCACCATTAATGATGTAAACAAGTTTAGGAACAACATACAGTCAGGTGACATTTTTTAAGAGTACCTGCCAGCAGTCCAGACTCTCACTCACTGGTGAAAGTTAAAATTGAAAATATGACAAATTAGACCAGTTTATCAAGAAAGGCCAAACTGGTGACAGACCCAAATAAAATACATATTATACAGCCTATATGTTTATTAAAAGTTTCTAATTAAGGCCTCACTAAGAGCATCATCATCCATGCTTTGTAATAGTTGTATTGTTAATGGAGAACTTGCGCTTCTTTCTGTGTGTGTGTGCTTGTGTTGCTCAGAGATGTCTTCATGGCACATTGCAAATCCTTCAACATTACACTGACTAAAAGGGGGGCACTTGTAAACTCACACTGCTGTGTGTTCTGCTCAATCAAAGACTGTGAGTTTGATTTCCACACTGTTAAACACACATACATTCATCAGTGTCACACTGATAATGGTGTTTCTTTTCTGTTGTGTTGTTGTTGTTTTTGG
The DNA here is from genome assembly GCF_900408965.1 of Simochromis diagramma. Classification (NCBI taxonomy): domain Eukaryota; kingdom Metazoa; phylum Chordata; class Actinopteri; order Cichliformes; family Cichlidae; genus Simochromis; species Simochromis diagramma. The sequence goes on along the minus strand of NW_024387189.1, from coordinate 61,882 downwards.
ACGATGTTTCACTGCCTAAGCTTTGCTACTATGTATATAAGGCTAATTTACTTTATGGGGAGTGTTGACAGATGTAGTGAAAGCATGCACTCAGTTTGGAACTCATTGAACACACAGACACTCACTGGTTCGTGGTGATGTAAATATTTCCTGTCTCCTGCCTGCCGGAATGATATCCCGAAGGTTTTACAAGCATGTTAGCTTAAAGATGGGACAAGAGATGGTGGTCAGCAAGTGTTGACCTGCAACAAAAAAGGATGTCTGATGTCAGTAAATGTGAACCTGCTGTACATAGCTTGGTAAATGTAGTACTGTAGAAGGGCAGGAGGGCTTTGAATTTTTTTTCTTTTTTCTTTGATGCACCATATACATTTTCTCTTGTTTTATATCACAGACAGTCTCCAACTCGGGGACAGGCACACTTGTACATAAATTAATAAACCTCCGAACAAACCGGCCTCGGACTTTGTGCCTTATTGTTGGTTCTTTTCAACAGTAATGTAATGTAATGCAATGTAATGACCACAGAACAGTTTTCCAATCGTTTTAAATGAGCTTTGGCCCAGGGCAAATGGCAGTGTTTCCAGACCTATTCACATCTGGCTTCTTCTTTAAATGTTAGAACTTTAACCTGAATTTGTAGATAGATCTAGATATAAACTTTTCATAGACATTGGAAGGAACACTTCCAGAAATCAGTGTTCTACAGGTTATGCACATCCAATACTCAGAATCCATCATCATTCCTAGCATAAAGTGTAAGAGGTTAGAACTTTTCTAGTGACAGAGTCAGAGTTGGAAATTTTCTTATAATTTGTCAGTAGAGTTTCACTTTAGTCATGTGTATGGTAGAGCTAGTCTATAGAGCTTCATCAGGACAGAGTAGATTTCACGGTTCTACACTTCCTCATGTCAGAAGAAGCTTTTATGTTGTTCTTTGATGGTCAGTGTACGTTCACAATTATTTTTAATTTTGTTTGACACAGACAAAGCAGAAATTTTCTCAATGTATATTTTGCAAAAATGGAAGTTTTTTTCTTCCAATTTTTGTTTTTTGATTAATTCAAGGCCATCAAACCGCAAGATTTAGATAGTTTGTGTGTAGCTGACTGACAATAATGAATCCATTTAGAAAATAATTGTACTTTGTTATAGTGAGAACGTAGTGATGGATGTTTACTGATTAGTGGATGATGGAATGTATAGTGTATGATTGTAATTTACAAAATATAACCAGAGGTGATGTGATGCTTGTGTGATTTTTTTTTAACAGGACCCTACAGTAGGATGAGTACCTAAGTTCACCAACCTTTTGATGGCTAGGTGTGCAGTTCCTGCTTTAAATGCATTCACTTTTACATTCAGAAATTTAAATCAAGAGGCAAGAACTGTTTGCACACACTTATGAACTTAAATCAATAAGTGTATTGATGTATGCTCAATCATCCAGGTAAGGAAATCTTAAAAAGTTGATTCTGTTCATCAGTCTTATCTTTTTTTAGTGGGAGAAACATTTTGTCACTCATCAAAACAGGTACATAAGATGAATAGAATAAACTTTTGCCGGTTAGAATAATAGTGTCACTGCCTCTCTGCTAAGACTGGAGATAATATAAGGAATGAGAGAATTGACAGCTATTGGTTATTTCGCCCTGTCATCGTTCTTTTAACTCTAAGTATCATAAAGTATGTGGTGACAGTGGAATGATGTGTTTCCAGACAGCATTTTAGGCACGAGTTAGGCTGTAGGTTGCAGGCACTGATCTCACATTGTGTAAGTGTAGCTGGTTCTAATAGTCTGAGCTGCTTGAAGCTTTATTCGTGAAGAGCACATTAACTTACAAAAAACGTTGCTAGCTAGTTCAGCTGGGTAATATTTTCTTAGAACAGTGGGGCTACATGCGGTGATGCTAGAATTAGCCATGGTATCAAACTACCTTCAACAGGTGGTCAAGCTGAGTCCACAGGCGCACTACGTTTCCCCGGAGAGCTCTTCATTCTTCATATATCCGTGTCGGGCAAGAGTGTAAAGCCCGCGGCTGAATGGCCTTTGTTCAAGCACTCAATCATGCGCGTGAAGGAAACGCGGGGAGCGAAAGAGGGAAAAGAGAGTGAGAGAGTGTGTCATGGGTAGAAAGGGCGACCGGGAGCAGCGTTTCTAACGGGCTACAGGCTATGCAGTGTGTTTCCGAAGTGTGCAGTACTGTTATTAAAGCCTCATCTCTTCAGTACTCTCCGGTGCCTCGGCTGATTTCTGTCTGCCTCACTACTCCACAAAAGTGAAGGGAGTTAACCCCGAAGGAGGACAAACTTCGGCCCTGGAGGAAGCATCTCCCCTCGTGTCTCCCGACCACGGTCAGGGGACTGACGGCGAGGAATGGTTAACACTGGGTTTACGCTGTAGGTCAATGAAGGACTGGTTAGGCAAGTTTCATGAAGTGTGATCAGATTTCAAGAAACAAACAGTGTATTCAGATCAATCTAAATCTCTGTTGCAGACTAAAACTGCAATTGAATTCTAAACCCATATCAGTGGAGTATTTGCTTTTTCTTTTAGGCATAAAAAACATCCACGACCAAAGCAAGAAAATGTATATAAAAACCTGCTTTTGAAAAATACAGTAAATACAGCAAAGAGCTCCTCTTGTTTGTGTTTTTATTTTGAAAAGGCTGTTACATTCCATCTCTGCACAAAAATGCTTTCGGTTTCCAAACTAAAGCGCCCTGCAGCGGAATTGAAACATACAGAGCTGCTCCCTGTCGAACTTCAGGCAAAAGTAAAACGAAAACTTTAGATTTCAACAAGCATTTGGTATCAACTCTCGCTTCTGAACTACATGGAGACAACACCCTGAAAGCAGAATTAGGGGTATCACCGGACACACTGGAGTGTAAACAAGTGGAAATCCTCAACTTGCCCCTTAAAAAATTACAATGACTAAAATTTAGGAATACGCGAGATCGGGCACACTCGGAAAGCGTCAACTTTGCACTTTGGGAAACACGATATCTGATCTTCTTTCGAAATTGGTCCCCGAAAAATCAATTATTCAAATTAAAGTATTTCTAAATATATGTATCCGTTCAGGTAGTACCGTGATGAAGAAGGTGGTGGAACTGGAGCAGGATGAAGTTAAAGTATCAGACTATTTCAGAATGAGATGGCTTAGAACTTGTTGATATGGCCACTCTGAGCAGCGCAGACAGCAGACAGAGGGATGAATGACGTAACGTGTCACACTTCAACTCCACACCCTCCATCGGGACAAAACTATTTGCTTTAACTTTTCTGCCTTTATGAGTTTCATGAGCAAAAACTGTGCTTAAGTGGCTCTGAAAAAATACAATCACACCAACAGAACATACCGGACCCGGTAAATAGCCCGCTTATGCGACCATACTGCGCGCAAATTCGAGTTAAATCCTCCTACCAAAGCTGGGACAGCGGCTACGTCGAGTTAGTTAAAAAGCGACGTGAAAATACCAGAACTACATAAATCTCGCCTTCATAATAAAACAACCGCGATACACCGGTTACCTTTCCCAAGGCAAATGACTAACAATAGCTTTATTTTTGAAAGTAGCTGCCGGAAAGAAGGTTTGCAAGCCCGATTGAAAACTTTTCAACCATCAAATCCGGGAGTAGCCACCCCAAAAAAAACACCACCGGCCAAGCTTTATCAGGAGTTAAACTTTTTAAGCCCCATGAAAGTTATTCTAAAAGCTACCAGAACAGTCTACCTTGCTCTGCACAGACGAGGTGATGAAGTCGGGACCTGGTCCAGTCGCTGTGGCGCTGTCACCGCCACGGGGGTTGGCTTCGTCCCCGGTGTGTGCCGGCCGGCAGGCACAGCCTCTCCTCCGCCACCTGATTGGTCGGCTGCGCATAGGCCTCTGGATAATTACACGTCAATACGCATCCAGGGACCCGATACATCCACACCAAAACGGTTGTGTGTGTGCGTGCGTAATAACTCATGAAGGGCCTTCGTGTTACTGTAACACAGATATGTGTAATAAGTGATCAACCCAAAATAAAAATGAAAAATAATAGCAAGAACATAACAATAGAAGAGAGTTGTCTCCCCCGGCCAATTTAATGTATCCTTTCTTTTAATTTTAACTTATTACTAATATAGCACAATTAGACTAGTGCAGGGGTGCCTAATCCCGGTCCTCGAGAGCTACTATCCTGCAGCTTTTAGATGCATCCCTACTCCAACACAGCTGAATCAAATGGTTTGATCTCTTCAGCATGCCATCATGTTTGGCAAAGGCTGATAACAAGCCATTCATTTGATTCAGGTGTGTGGGAACAAGGATGCATCTAAAAGCTGCAGGACGGTAGCTCTCGAGGACCGGGATTGGGCACCCTGGACTAGTATATTAATTGTCATGGTTATTTTGTAGAACAGAAACCAAACTGTAAACAATCTGACTACTTATTTGCCTCCCCTGTAAAATGTGATGATGTGGTTTTTAACCGCCACATTTTTTTAACTGAAATCTCAGTAAACCAACAGCAAATCCCATTCTTGTATTGTACCGTGTTTTTTCATAACCGCATAAACTGGGTGTTTTCATTGCAAACAGACTTACCAGCCACGAGGGGCGCTATATATATATATATATATATATATATATATATAGGGGCGCTATTTCTCCCATTTCTGCTTCTTTTTTAGTCTGTCAGGTTGCCGGAAGTGACCTGTCCAAAAACGGAAAAGCTCACCGGATCCGTAAGCTATTTAACCAAAAACACCAGAGGATTATTATTTGCATGAATACATCAAAAGGCTTAATTTAAAGACAGGAATCTGCGTATATCAGGCAAGTTGCATTACAAAATACACCTGTGTCATGTTAGCTGTTTAACAGCGCCTGTCTCTCGGACTTTAGCCTGTTGCTAATGTTTCAAACCGTTTTGGCTAGTTAGAGTATAAGGCTTTGGAAAGCTGTTCTAAATAATTTGTTACGACGTGGTACATAGCATTTAAAAGTGGTCTGGTGTAAAGAGTCAACATTAAAATAGAATTAGCATAATTGTGTGTCGGGACATTTGTCCCCATTGAGTCATTGAGTACTTTGTCATTATTGTTTTGGCTCAAGCCTTTGACTTTCTTTGGATGCATTTACTTTTTGCAAGTGCGTATCTGACTTGTTGCTTCTTAGTTTAAATAAACCTGTAAAGTAGCTTATTTAGTATTCGACCCTCTGAGCAACAGTTCGACCGGAAGTAATCGTTAGCCTGTGTGTGTCACCTGTGACCCACCTCAATCTTTAACTTGTTCATTGTTAGCATGTACTAGTCTTGCAAATACCATGGGTTGATATTATGTGAATGAATGGGAATAATGGCTAAAAGTAATATAACCGACCTTTTTGTGTGTTTTCATAAGTCTCACTTGAATGTCATGTACATTTAGCTGTAGTAAATCAGATTAATGAAAAGTTGATCTCATAGCTGTTTGAATGGGTCCTTAAAGTAACCAACATCCAAGTCTCAGCTGGTTAAATATTACCCTCCATCTCTCAGTTCAAATCAGCTGTGACGTTTTGTGATCCCTCCCTGTAATCGCACTCTTGTGTTATCCTCCCCTCTCTCTGAAAAAGCGGAGAGCATGGGGAAGTAGAGAAAAAGTTGAGTCTTCTTTCGGCTGCAGTGAAACCGTATTAAACTTTAATTATGGCTTTGAACAGACGTCACTCTTACACTCCCAGGGTGAGTAACATGAGTACTTAACAGCAAATGATGCTGAAATTAATACAACAGTGATAATTTTTGATTAATCAATTTGAAAAGTAACAGTGAGTTATTGCATTATAATGCTAAGAAGTAAGGATTTGTGAGACTCACCATAATGTCAATGTGCAATCCATCCACATCTATTGGCTTCATCAGAGTTGATACGTATTTTTAGTAATTTATAAAAAAGTATAGACAGACCTGTCGATGAGAATAACATTATTGTCTTAATATTTACCACACAAGTAGATTTTTAAAAGGTCTGTCTGTCTAAAACCAATGAATCGGTAGGTGAATTATTTTCATTCGCCGTCTTGTTTTAGTGAGTATAATCCTCTGTCCCAGAAATATTAAACCTCTTCTGATTTATCCTGCCCTGTGGTTCAAACTAAGATAGCATGGATTCACATGCTTCTACATCTCTATAAAAGGATTAGACTCTTACCACAGTCCCAGTTTGTCTTCAATGTGTGCCTTTGTCTGAGCAAGGCAGAGATACTTTCTTGTTTATTGTAGTCCGCACCATATGACTGGCTGCAAGTATGCTTCTGTGCTGTGCAGCCTCAGGGCTGTTTTGTCATTGAATATTTTCGATTCCTAAGACTTGATGTTAAAGGCTAAAGCAAGGAGAGTGATGGTACTTTGGAATTCTTAAATATAAACAATAAATTCTCTAGTGTTTCATAACTTTGGCTTCCTTATTTATTGTCTCTTTCCTTCCACACATTGTACTCCTTATTTATTATTGTTTATCTACCCTTTCACCTCTTTCTCTTTACCTGTATCTTCAGCTGACCAGCCCACTGATCAGCAGAATGAGCAGCACAGGAACAGTGGAGAGTAGTAAACCTCCAAAGGTGGGTCCTTTTTCTATGCAGACATAACAAAGGAAGGAATAACATGGCTTATAACTCAAAGAATTTTTATCTACTTTTTGTCTCCCAGATTGGCTCTATAGTCAAGGTGACAGGAAAGGGTCAGCGCGGCACTGTTGCCTACATTGGCGCTACCCTCTTTGCTTCTGGGAAATGGGTGGGTGTCATACTGGATGAGCCAAAAGGCAAGAACGATGGCACCGTGCAGGGCAAACGCTACTTCACCTGTGAGGAAAATCACGGCATATTCGTCAGGCAGTCCCAGGTTAGTGACCTACCGGTGGGCACAAGAGGAACTGATGATGGTGTTATGGCATCAGCACTGAACTTTAAAGATCCAAACAGGCAGATGACATAATAAATGTACAAATGTGGCAGACTGACATCTTTTATTCTCAACTTTTCTTCTGTTTTGTGTCCATATTTGTTCATTATTCAAAATAAAGCTTTGTAATTTGTTTGTGTTTTTTCAAATGTTGTCCTGATTACACATTTTTGTTCCATTGTACAGATCCAGGTGGTAGGAGATGGCTCCAGTGCCACCTCACCAGATACCCCTGAGTCTGGAACAGCAAAGACACTTAAGCAAAAAGGTGAGCAAGGACCACAACTGATACTCGCGTTTCTAAAACATAATGCCTCAAAGTAAGTATTGATAACAAGAGTGTGCAATAAATTATTTTATTATTTTTTTCTAGACATTCCTGAAACTCTCAAAACAAGCAAACAGGTAGGCAAACACATTTTTGATCTCACTTTTTTTATTTGTCAATTAAGTAAAAATGCGACAAGTCGGTTACTTGGATTTTAATATTGGTGCATGTACTTTGGATTAAACAAACATCCAAATAACCCCTAAATTTAAAATTTTCATTGTGACAGTTGTTATTAAAAGGTGATCAGTTTGACCCCACTAGTTGTGACATTTGTTGCAGACCAGCCGTTTGTTGTTGTTTTTTAGTTTTGTTTTTTTTCCTCCTTTATGATGCGATGTTGTTTGTTTCGGCTCTCAGCTGCTGGGCTGAATTCTCATGTTTTGTTTTTCTGGATACCTCTTTCAGCAACCAGCGAGCATTAAAAAGTTAGAGCTATATTTAAATTCAGCACGTTTGCTTGGTCTGCGTTATACTCGTGCTAATGCAGCAGTTCATCTTTTTGCACTTAAGCTCTTTATCTGTTGACATTTGCACGGGTCATAAAGACATAACTTGTGATAGGTGCCATTTTCAGTGCATTCTCTTTTGGTTTCCCCACTTTACTTTCATTAAGCTTTTATTATTTATTATTCTGGTGAAGGCATGTCGTGTACATGCGTAGACGACAACACGGTGACAGTTTCAGGTTCTCCTGATGCTGTTCATGTCAGTTCTCTTTGTGTCATAATTCAATGAATTCTTTTTTTTTTTTTTTTTCAGTTTTACATTGTTGCATGATCTCAGTTTTTTTTTCTTGTCCCTGTGATCTCAAGATTAACTTTGCTCTTGATGATTTTAAATGGTGCATGCAGCTACACTATGTGGACAAAAGTACTGGGCCACCTACACATTACACCGACAGCAGCTGCTCGACCATGGAAACTGTGGAAACCCAGTTTGATGTTGATGCCGGAGAAAGTTTGGAACCTTGCAGTTTTAGAGTCGGTAGATAGTTTGTGGCTTTTATGCACTGTGTGTCTCAGCACTTGGCTCGCCTGCTCCTTAACTTTGGTGGTGTGCCAAGCTATGACTGAGTTGCTGAAGTTAATTTCAGAACATTTTCAGTTTTTGCAGATTTTCGAGGGAAGAAATTTCAGACTGACTTGTTGCAGTGGTGGCACCCTGTTACAGTATATGCTAAAATTCAGCAAGTGCTTTAGAATGACCCATTCCTTCATAAATGCTTGTAAAGGCAGGCTGCATGGCTGGGGACTTGAGTTAATACACCTGAATTCAAAGATTCATGGCCCAGTGCTTTTGACCATATGCTGTATTAAAGTAATGATCTGTGAATACAAAACTAACAGCAAATGCTTCTTACGTGCTTCTAATCTCTTATCTTGCTTTACCACTGGATGTATGTATATCTGTGTGCGTGCGTGTGTGCGTGCACGCATCTCCTCCAGTCCTCTGCCCGCCGCTTGGCAAAGGTGAGCTCGCCTATAGCAGAGTGGAGAGGACAAATGGAATGCAAATACATGAGTTAATTCTGAAAAGTTTGATTATTTTAATGTTTGAACAGTAGACTCTGGGACCATAAGAAGCAGATTTCTCCTCATGAAATACTTGACATTGAAAGAATTGTATGAGTAATAGTTACTTGAGGTGTGTGATCTTTCGTTGACTCAGGAGGGGCAGACTAAAAACAGGATGTTAATATCACTAACCTGGTTGTGTATGATAACATTAAGGGGTAGTACTAAAAGCTTTCGTTATTAATCTTCAGTCTAACCTGCATTTAGTTTAAGTAACTGCTCTGACACAGTTTCTGTGATCACACTGTGGCAGTGGAAAACGGGTCTCACATCAGCTACCTCCCTCCCCTCCCTCCTGGTCCGTCGCTCCAGCCTGTCGCTCAGGGTACGCTCCATCGTGTCATAGAGCTTCAGCTGACACCTCACAGGGAGAGGGGTGAAGCACATTACTGACGTTATGGCACAGGTGTATACTTGCAGGGTGGTGTCTCATGTAAGGGACACTGGGAGGTGATTATATTTGGTAATCATTGTATCACATTCATTTCACAGATGAATCTTCCAACGTCCACTGGGTTTATTGAAGGTTCTTGTTCACTGTGGTCCAAACTCCTGTTTTGATAGTTGGATTGTTTGCCGATGCTTTACAGCACACCTCTTCTTCTGTTTTTTGCCTGTTTTATTTTTAAACTTCTCCCGCTCGTCACATTCCTTTCATAATCTGCTTTCGTCAACAGGCATCTCGTGAGAGTCTCGGATCCTCTCTGTCTGGTGATGTCAGTGAGGCGGGCCTGTCCTCCCAGCAGGGTGCTCTGGGCGCCCCTGTCATACCTCAGCCCAGCGGGTCACCTGCAGCTGCAGCTGCTTCTGTTCCAGCTACTCTGAGCAAGGTAGGCCATTAACCTAAAGAAGAGGCTCTTCTTAGAGAAAGGAAAGAACTTTAATGAGGTTCATGTTCAATCCTCTCAGTTCTGTCAGCTCATCTCGTCTCCAATCATAAATAAGAAATAAAATAAAAAAATTAAAAATGAATTGATTTTTGTTGTATTTCATCCGTCTTATTATAACCAGGTGGAACCTGCCATATCCAAGCAGGTAGAGTTTCTTAATGGCTACATGCATGCTGATGATGCCTGGCATGTGTTTACTAACAACATCAGGGGGGAAAACTTATCCTCAGCAGACCTTCTCGATACTTATCCATGGTTTTCATGTCCTCACGGGGAATTTTCTGGTGATGACATCCTTACATCACTGTCTCTAAGGGAAATGATTGAACTGTAGGACTCTCTCCCTCTCTCTCTCTCTCTCTCTCTCTCTCTCTCTCTCTCTCTCTCTCTCTCTCTCTCTCTCTCTCTCTCTCTCTCTCTCTCTCTCTCTCTCTCTCTCTCTCTCTCTCTCTCTCTCTCTCTATCTCTCTCTCTCTCTCTCTCTCTCTCTCTCTCTCTCTCTCTCTAAAAATAAAATGGAATTTGGAGTAACATCGTATATGTTATACATCATGCGTCTGGGATTTTAGTGGTGGGACTTGATTAATATTTTGCTTTTTTTGGTCCCCTGGAGGAGAAACTGGAGACTTTGAAGATGAAGCGAACAGAAGACAAAGCCAAGCTTAAGGAACTGGAGAAACACAAGATCCAGTTGGAGCAGCTTCAGGAGTGGAAGAACAAGATGCAGGAGCAGCAGGCCGAGCTGCAGAAACAACTCAAAGAGGCCAAGAAGGTAGACTGGAATGGATGAACTTAAATAGTCATCGGTGCTACAGTGTGATGTCTTTTTTCTCAAGGTTTTGGGAATGAAGGAACAACCTCTTAACTCATCAGGCTTGCCAGTTTAATGCTTTATTTATACCTTCTTACTTCACAGGAAGCCAGGGAGGCACAGGAGGCCAAGGAGCGCTACATGGAGGAGATGTCTGACACGGCAGATGCCATAGAGATGGCCACGCTGGACAAAGAGATGGCAGAAGAGAGAGCAGAATCGCTCCAGGTTGAGGTGGATAGCCTGAAAGAGAAAGTGGAGGAGCTGTCAATGGACCTGGAGATCCTTAGGCATGAGATTTCAGAGAAAGGTGCGTTTGGGGAAAAAAAAAAGCAGCAGTTTATAATAACCACTGCTATTCAAGTCATCCACAAGGTCTTCTTATGTATTCTGTATCCATCTCATTTCTGCTCACTTCTCATCAAGTGCTGTCCACCTTTCTGTGCACTGTTTCCTCCTGCAGGCTCAGATGGAGCTGCCTCCAGTTACCAGGTCAAGCAGCTGGAGGAGCAGAACAGCAGACTCAAGGAGGCGCTGGTCAGGTCAGCAGCAAATACCTTTTTAAATGAAGGCATTTGCCTGCTCTTTGTTACACTGCGTACAGATAAATAAAAAAGAAATCACATTAACCTGCCTTAACTCGTAAAAAAGCAGTAAGAGAAGACAAGTCCTAAAAAAACAAATAAACAAACCAAAAAAACTCTTCTTTCTGGTTCCTCCTCAGGATGAGAGATCTGTCTGCTTCGGAGAAACAGGAACATGTGAAGCTTCAGAAGCAGACGGAGAAGAGAACGTGGAGCTGGAGACTCTGAGGACTCAGAAAGAAAAACTGCAGGAAGACGTCAAGCAGGCAGAGGCTACATCGATGAACTGAAGGAACAGGTAAAGGATGTATACATAAATACAGAAAGGCAATGGTTTATTTAGGTTCTACTGGTTCACAGTAGCTCATAATACATGGTAAAAAATATTTATTGAGACTAGTCATTGACAGCAAAGATGCATGTCCTTAATCTGAAAACTTGTGAGACTTATTTGTGGAAACTAAAGGTGTGTGTGCGTGTGCGTGTGCGTGCGTGCGTGCGTGCGTGCGTGCGTGCGTGCGTGCGTGTGTGTGTGTGTGTGTGTCAGGTGGATGCTGCTCTGGGCTCAGAGGAGATGGTGGAGACCCTGACGGAGAGGAACCTCGACCTTGAGGAGAAAGTCAGAGAGCTGAGAGAAACCGTGACTGATCTGGTCAGTGCAGCTGTATTTATAATAGATCTAATAGAATACAACTGACACTCCTTAAATCTCCAACATGACACATCCAGGACGAAGGTGTGAGGAAAAGGTTTGAATGAGATATTTATAGCAGACCAACCACTTTTTCTTTTTTCTTTTTGCATTAACAGGAAGCCATCAATGAGAGGAATGATGAGAATGCCAGAGAAACAGAGATGGAGCTGAGGGAACAGCTCGATCTGAGTGGGGCAAAGGTCAGAGAGGCAGACAAAAGGGTGGAAGCTGCCCAGGAGATTGTAGCTGATTACCAGCAGACCATCAACAAATACAGAGAACTCACTGGCTCACTTCAGGTAGGTGGATGGAGGGGTAATTCTGCAGGCCTGCAGTTCTATTGTCCTGATGCTGTAAAAGGTTTGTTTTATGCATTAGGAGGCCAACAGGGAGCTGATCAGTCAGCAGAATGCAAATGCAGAACAAGTTCAGCAACCACCTGCAGAGCTGTTTGACTTTAAGATCAAGTTTGCAGAGACCAAGGCTTACGCCAAGGTAAGAGAGCTCCATGGTGACATACAACCTCGGTGCCAGTGCTGTTGGTTTTCTTTATTTAAACAACTAACCTCACTCTTTGTCTCCAGGCCATTGAGATGGAGCTGAGGAAAATGGAAGTAGCTCAGTCGAACAGACAGGTGTCCCTCCTCACCTCCTTCATGCCAGACTCCTTCCTTCGCCATGGTGGGGACCATGACTGCATTCTGGTTCTCCTGCTTATACCTTGCAGATGAGCCTGGGAATGAGGCAGACACATGACAGGTTTGAATTCTTGTGCTCGATTTTAGAATTACCTGGTTGTAGTGCGTTTTTCAAAGAGCTTTCCCAAATCCTTACTCAGCTGTGTCTGTATGTGGTCGATATTTTCTTGTCCGAAGGCTGAACTCATCAGTAAACAGGCACAGGAGAAGTTTGACTTGAACGGGAACCCGGTGCAGGGAACAGGGCTCAGAGGGCCTCCGGGAGAACAGCGCAGCTTCGCTTCAGGACTGGTTTACTCCCTCAGCCTGCTGCAGGCCACCCTGCATAAATATGAACAGTAAATATCGCAGCTTTACCAATAAAGATGCAGGAATAAAATAGGTGAACATACCTTCATCACTGGGTCGATGTGTTTTACTCTTTTCCTTTTCCCTGCACTCGTTTAGGGCTCTGAACACCTGCAGCGTGGACGTTTTAAGCGCATGGGAACCCTTTACTCTGAAATGAGTTTCCATGAACGCTCTCTGGATTATTTCATAGATCTGCTTCATAAAGATCAGCTGGATGAGACCGTTCAGGTGGAACCTCTCACTAAGGCCATCAAGTACTATCAGGTAACGCAGGGATGTGTTTTACATTAAAACGTCACAACTGGAAATTTCAGTTGTCGTATAAATTGTTATAAACTCACTGACATCTACAGTTACACATGTTCATTATATCAAGTATCTGTTATATTGTCTTCCAGCAACTGTATAGTGTCCATCTAGCAGATCACACTGAAGACTGCACAGTGCAGCTGGCTGATCACATTAAGGTACATCAAGCATGTTTAAAAGCAAAGTTAAAAAGATTTCTACCGTTTCACTTGTAATGCAGGGCTATAAACCAGAAATAACACTATTATAAAAAAGTGTTATTTAATATGTCCAAAATGTATAAATCTGTAAGGAAAAAGAAGTGTCGGGTTTTCCTTTAAATGACACATGCCGCCTTTTCACCTCCAGTTTACTCAGAGTGCCTTGGACTGTATGGTAGTGGAGGTAGCTCGTCTGCGCGCCTTCCTGTCATCAGGACAGGAGAGCTCTGGTTTAGCAGTCCTTCTGAAGGACCTGGACACCTCCTGTTCTGATATCAGAAGATCCGCCGTCGCATGCCTGGAACAGATGTAGCTGGAGTCCCCGCTGCTCTCAGTTTTGGACCAGAGGTACGGAAACATGTCATACAAACTAACGCACCATTGCTGATTGGGATCTGTATAATTACAGCTGTACGCCTGACATGTCTCTCCTCATATGGCAGGTTTCAGAGACGCTGACCGAGTGCAGGCGTCAGTTGACCCGTGTGGTTGCGGTACTTTAAGAGGTAGCTGCAGCTGGAGCTCAGATGGTTCCTTCACTGGGAGAACAGGAAGGTCTCAATGCTCTTAAACTGGAGGATATTGCCTGCAAGGTTGTGGAGCAGGTACTTTCACATTTAACAGCTGCTCAGGCCTCTTAAAAGGCAAAAACCTCTTTTTTTTTTTTTTTTTTTTTTTTTTTGGGAAATGTAAGGACTTATAGTTCTAGTTAATTGGCACGCTTAGCACATCAGATGTTTGATCTTGTGTTCTGAGCATTTTGCACAACTTCAGTAGGTTGTGTATTAAGCACTGTTGATTTAATCTCTTGCTATTATCACAATCTGCTTTCTGTTCTCTAAGGTATATGGCTCCCATGGTGTAAATGGTCCAGAGTTAATGCGGCAGTCTTGCAGCTCTGTCATCACCACCATGAACAAGATGGCTACAGCCATGCAGGAAGGAGAGTATGATGCTGAAAAACCACAGGGAAAGGTATTTGTGTGGTTGAACAGTCTCACAGTACTCATTTCACATGGTGAAGTCCCCAGTTTGGGACTTTTCAGACTAATTCTCACTTCACCAATTAGACTCTTCCAGTGGAAATGAGAGCAGCCACAGTCAGGGCAGAAATGACTGACGCCGAAGGTCTGGGAGTCAAACTAGAAGACAGAGAAACCGTCATCAAGGAGCTCAAGAAGTCTCTCAAGATTAAGGTAACATGCTGAAGAAAGGTTGTGCAAAAGGACCTGCCACTTCGAAGTGAAAGGGACTGGAAAGATGAAAACTGAACAGACAGGTATAACAAGCATGGCACTGTATCTCCTTTTTATCTCAGGGTGAGGAGCTGAGTGAGGCCCATGTCCGCCTCAGCCTCTTGGAGAAGAAGCTGGACACCTCCACCAAAGATGCTGATGAATGTGTGGAGAAGATTCAGACAAAACTGGATGAGAACCTTGCCCTGCTGAAGAAGAAGTAAAGTAAGATTAATAAACAATGAAATTTTCCTCTCCATTTTCTTTATTATGGCGATGTTTTCCTCATTTGACCCTCCCCGTTACTCTTCTCTAGGGAGTTTGAGGAGACAATGGATGCTCTGCAGGCTGATATTGACCAGCTGGAGGCTGAGAAGGCAGAGCTGAAACAACGACTCAGTAACCAGTCAAAGATGACCATTGAAGGCCTGAGAGGTCCACCTGCCTCAGGAATTGCCTCCATCGTTCAGGGATCAGCAGGAGGTGAAGTTCCCACTTCTTATTTATGCTCATTTCTTCTCAGCAGCTGAATTGATGGTGTTTTATATTTGATGGTGGTTTATATTAATGTCACATGTAATTGTTCTAACCAGAGAAAAGCAATTGCAATTAACT
This sequence comes from Simochromis diagramma, assembly GCF_900408965.1. Lineage (NCBI taxonomy): Eukaryota > Metazoa > Chordata > Actinopteri > Cichliformes > Cichlidae > Simochromis > Simochromis diagramma. The sequence continues at coordinate 46,644 of NW_024387189.1, read as the reverse complement.
GGATTTTATAAGAAGTCTTGCAAAAATTGAGTATATTCTATTACAGTGAAACTTTTCCTACCAGACTTTAACTAATGAAAGTGAGGCGAATCGGCACCATCTAAGGAGAACCACAAGGTGTCGTTGTTTCCACAATCATTTTATTTTTCCCCATCAGGTCTGCCTCCCTCTATGGGAGGGCCAATGCAGGTGGTGGACTCTCCTCTCCTCAGGCAGCAGATTGAGGCCCAGAGGCTGGCTATTAAACACCTTAAGAATGAAAACAACAGACTCAAGGTATGCTAGATTCAAGCGTGTGTATGTGTGTGAATTTACAGAAGCCGTCTTGATTTCATCATTTTTTTCTATATTTGTCACGCTTAAATGTTTCAGATCATCAAGTAAATGGTAATAAAAGACAAAAAATAACCAGAGTATAAACAAAATGTTTTTAAATTACATTTTTTAAATGTTTTAAAAAAACAAAAACAATTTCTTTGTCTAATATTAACTTGTTTGATAATCTGAAACATTTTTAACAAATATGCAAAAAAAGGAATTTAAAAAAATAGGGAAGATACTTCTTGTGTGTGTGTGTGTGTGTGTGTGTGTGTGTGTGTGTGTGTGTGTGTGTGTATTTATATCAAAACAAAACTATAATAATAAACTACATAACTTACAGGCAGAGAAAATGAGAGCCAGCTAGCCTCCCTGCCGCCGCTCCGCCCTGCTAAACTCCCACAAGTGTCTAAAGAAAGAGCCTCCAGAGGGACTAAACACAGGGATATACAGAAGGACTGACCAGCTGCTGGCAACCCTGCTCAAGCTGAGTGCCGAGGTTAAAGTGGTGGACATCACTGGAAAGACGGCAGGTATGTGGACACAGAGGTTTTAAAGTATTTTCATATTTGGAAGAAGACTTTTGTGAGTTTGCTAATGCATTGAGCAATTATTTTATAACTCCTTCATTTCTTACAGTTAGTGCAAGCGCTCAGCTCCTGGAGCAGACAGCTCGTCTGCAGAACCTCAGTGATGCTCTGGATAAACTCAAGGTGCCGCTTCAAAAAATAGTTTCTATTACACAATCCTTATGTTGTCTTGTTATCTGACAGCAGTGCAAAAGCAAGCAGTCTGACCAAGTCTCCTGTTTCAGGGTGAGGTAGCCGAACATGTGGTCTCATATCAGCCTGGAGCAAAGGCTTCTTCTGACTTTGCCACATTCCCAGTCACCTCTTTTACTAAGGTATTACTATAGTAGTATAAAAGAATATAAATGATTCATGTTATACAACAGTGGAAAATATATTTCATGTGCATATTTTTTGTTTCCTAGGCCAAGGAAGAGAAGCAGGGAGACACTGTATTCATTGGCCATGTTGCGGTTCCTGTCCACGGGTGCATGGAATCGCAACGTGGCCAATGAATAAAGTCCACCGTCTCGTCCTATCAAAGCAGCAGTTGCAGCAAGTGCACAGTCTCCTCATGGTTTAGAGCAGTAGGATCACACAGAGTACCTTCTTATTCCAGCTAACACTTCAGCATTCCTCCTATTTGTCTTTTTCACTTTTCTCAGGAACTGTTTCCACTTATAGCACTAATATTATAGACCCAGAGAAGTTGTCTTTATAAAAGTGATTGTTTTTCTGAATTTCAAGGACTCCCGAATTTGTTAAGGTGTCATGATTTCATTATTGAAGAAGTTCTGTACCAATGTTCACTCGTGCAAATGGGAAGAACTACAAAGCAATTTTTACCTGCATTTGCAATGAATGAGGTTTTTTTTTTTTTTTTTTTGTATTTGTGCAAGTCGGACAATAAAGATAGCAGCCCAATTCTGAGCAAGAAATACTCAATGTACGTTTACGTTTATATTACAGTGTAAACTTTCACTATATGATAAAGTGCCAGCTGGACAGTTTGTCTGCTTATTTTGGTTTCAACCTACATTAACTTAAGACGTACTCACCAAGAAAGTGTGTGAAACATTATTCAAAGGAGTTTTGCAGACACAACCACATTAACTATAGCTGTTAATATAAGTGTTCAGGGTTTAACCCCCCCCCACCCACCAATTCTATACTATATCCAACCTGTGAGAAATGTGAAGAGACAAGAAGAATAATGATACACATTTTAGCAATAACAGTCAACACTTTAATTTTAACTTTAGAGCACAAAATACAAACTTTGAAATCTGAAATTTAAAATGTCTTGTTGGTGACAGAAAGATTGAATTTAGACAACTAAGAAAATGTGTAATAAGGGTAAACTATTGTATATGTACAAAAAAAAAGATGCTTCTTATTAGTAGATGTAAAACACAGGACTGCAGTTAAAATGAAAAATGTCCTGATGATACAGATGAATAGATACTCGCGAATAGAATTTGGACGCGTCTGCTGCTTGTAAAAACACCTATTCAGTAGTAGCCGCCATGGTAGCCATAGTAAAGGGTCTGTGTTGGGTGTACGGGGCATAGTGGTGTCTGGCGTGCCTGCTTCTCATCACATGCTGATGATTGTACTCCTGGTAGGGCTCAAAGCGGTGCAGAGGCCTGTAGTCAAAACCTGCAGGACAACAGGACATGTTATTATCTGGAGCCGACATGGTAGCTTCAAGTTATCACATCTTTGCACAGGTGAAAAAGCTAATCAGCAACTAATCAAAAGACATCGATACCTGAGTTTAAAGCAACTATTTTGACAGCAGAGTGAATTCCAGCATGGGTTGTCTATCTTTTCATTCCATTACAAGTATGTCCACATTCCACTCTATGCACACTTACCATTTCTAGTCTCTCTGTACTGATTTCTCTGTGGTGAGGTTTTGGTGGGAGTGCAGCTCTCTGCGTTCCAGCAGATTCTAGGTGACACATCTGTGGCCCTGGGTTTCAAGTTCAAGTAGTTAGTGGGGAGTGAATCGCTGAAGAACTCTGCCCGGCAGCCATTGTAAGGGTATCTCTGACAAGCGCCAGTCTGTGAAACAGAGACAGCAGAAAAAGGGTCACTTTTAAAAGGAGCATTCTGTGTATTGATGCATTCAGTCTGCAAGGCTGTAGTCATTCCTTTGATTGTTTTTTAGATATTTGTTTTGTATCAACCTACAATCAACACTGATAAAATCTACTGCAACAGTTTCTCCGTGCAGAAACACCTTAAAGACCGGGAATGAGTAGCAGTCTTTCCTATTTCTAATAACTGGTAGGACATTACTAGTACTTTGACACACTAATAAAAACAGCTGAGAAGCTGCTGCAAAAATTAAAACTGTCAAGCTACATCTGCACATAACATGGGTACTTTTGAGACAGGTTTTTCTGCATTCATCTTGAAAAATATCTACGCCCACATAAAAACACACAAGACGCCCTGAAGCGATGTCAAGAACTTGCCAAAACAATGTGCGACGAAACAACCCTGACCATAGAGAAATCTGCTTAACTTGCCCACACATAAATACACAAGTTGTTGTTCTGGTGATGACAGTACCTCTTAAGCCTTTTATGGCTGAGGGGTAAAAAGCCACGTCCACTTAAATACCCACATACATGTTGTCAGAGCTTCAATTTGCTGTTGCTTCTTTACTACAAGATTCTCAGTAATACTACGGTCATTATCCAAACTTTGTAAACAATAAGTCTGTGTTCAAGGTCTCTGCAAAGTTTGCATAAACGTCTTACTTGTGTGTTTTGGAGCACTGTTATAGGTTGGCTGTTCCTCAGCAACCTCCGTGTGATCTACACCCAAAAAAAGGGAGAAAAAAGGTGAAGTTCAAACCCTGCAGAAAGCTTAGACACCAACAAACCACATTTTATCCTAGAAGTGCAAAATATTTTCCTGCATGTACGTGCGACTCCTGACTTCCTTTCACCATACAGTCACAGGACAGGGCAATATCACACCCAGGCCTCTGCAGCGTGCTGTAACAGAAGAGAAGTTATCTTGCGATGAGCAACTGCGTTCCAGTGGACTCTGTCCTTCATTCGATGGTTGCAGTGAGAATCTGAACTGGAAATGGAGGTCCAACACATCCATCCCATAGACATCGGCCAGAGTTCCACTGTAGAAGTTGGCTTCAATCACATCGTAGCGCAACTGGGGTGCCTTGTGCTCAATCTGAGGCAAATAAGGGGGAAGGCAAAGCTTTAAGGCTCAAAACAGAAGATGGTAAAATAAAAAAAATTAATATGCAGAGCTATTGCTCTGCATTATTTAATTTATAAATTAATAATTTTAAATAATTAATAATTAAATAATCTTTTAAATACTTAATTTATAAAGTAAGTATTTAAAAAAAACTCAAAAAAACTACAGATCGCACCATAATATATTTATTAAAATTTATAAAGAAATTTAGGCATCCCCACTTTGACACAGTAGCATCTGCTGTAATAGTTACACCTCTGATGAAGTCTCAAAAGCTTTATTTTGATACCAAGATTGCAATTACAACTCTGAATAAACAAAGAAATACTGACATATCCTATACTATTAATTTTGGGCATGTTATTTCAAATAGAAATGACCCTTGGGGTTTCAGATGTTAATGCTATTCGATTTCTGCTGTTACTCAGCCTCTAAAAGCACTTGGCTGAGAGGACAGTGGCATCACATTATCCACTACAGGCACATGGCTTATGCAAATTTTTTAGATCAGCTTTCCCCAGATGACAAGAGACTTTTGACATGCAATGTGTTTAACACGATCAGATTAGTGTTAAATCATAATATAAATGGGACTTGCTAACGGACCTCAGGCACCAGGAAACCGCCTTTGATCCTCTCTCCTAAGGGCATGGTGAGGTTCCACACAACCAGCCTTTCCTCTGGCAGAGCCTCACGCAGCTCGTCGAAGAACCTATGAAGGTTCTCCTTGTAGTCATCAACCCAGCTGCAACTGTATCTAGAACACCCAGTGCAGACATAAACAGGAAGAACAAAAATCACTACAGTGGGAGGAATTCAATTGGGAAAACAAAACGTTGTGCTATGATTCTTCTGAACTGATAGATGCACACAAAAAACTCCATCACTCTCACTTCTGACTCATCTCACATTATCTCTTTAATGAAATCAAATCAACAGCCTTATTAATAGTTACGCAATATACTCACCTTGAAATATCCCAAACACAGGAGTTAACAAAAACCACATCTGGTTTCAAACCATGGCGGAAGTCCTCCAGGATGCTCTTCATGTAGCGAGAATAGATACGCGTCACGAAGTAAAAACGGACCAGATGGTGGGCGGACTGAAACTGTCGAACTTCCTTGTACTCTGTGCCGTTGTGCATTTGACCCAGACAGCCCCCTTCCACCAGGCAGTCCTGTTCGAAGCTCATCTCACCCTAAAGAAGTGTGAGGACAACACAAACGAGGAGGTGAACAGATATAAAGCACGTCATTCAAATACACCCATTTTTTTACATTACAATTTAAATGACACCAGTGGCATGATTACAAACTTTATATTGCATAAGTTAGCTGAGGTTTTAACTGGTAGCATGCACATGATTATACACCCTGCACGCTTTTTTGTATCAGTGTATAAAACTGGTAAATTTTAGCCCTTGCCTTGCTCTGCAGTTGTCTCAAGGAAAGATTTTCTCTTTTTGTACCAGCAGAACAAGATCCTTGTACACTGCCCGCTGAACTGAGGAAGAAATAAAATGATAGATTAGAAGTAGTCCCCATAGATTAGTACATTACATTATACAGATTCGATAGTAGTCCTTTCATTGGGCACACCTTTCCAAGTGCACTTTAATATTTAATTCATCACTTAGCAGAAAATGGGCTGGTTTTAGCATTTTAGAAATTGCTGATAAACTGAACTTGATTAACCATCTATTTGAGCCAGAGAATGGTTTAGAAAGGGAAAAATATATACAAGACTTCTGGATAAAAATGTCTTGATGACAGCAGTTGACACTGGGGCACAGGATACATTGAATAGGGTCAGAATTTAGGGCTTAGAACATTGAGTTTTCATAGGGTTAACAACATGAAAACATGGATCCATCCTGGATTGGGTGAACAATTTAACTTGCATGTAACATTGAGAACCGCATGTCTTGGCGAAAAAAAAGCGTTTTTGTACAACTTCATATAAATTGCTGTAAATTCTTAGAGACTCAGACAAACATGTTTCTGGCTTTATCTTATAGAACTCCATATCCCCGTGCTGGGCAACACAGGTTTTGCAGCCGTTTGAGCTAAGATTTTAAAATTATTCACATAATGAAAACCTATACTTTGTTTCAGGCGAGTTTCCCATTCAAATGCATGTAACAGTGAAAATCGCATTGTGTTGGCGAAATAAAGCGTTTTATTGAAACTTCATATAAAACGCTGCTAACTTTCTTGATAGAGGACTCGACAACATGTTCATGGCTTTACATATTATAGGAAATCAATATCCCGTGCTGGGGCAAACAGGTTTTTGCCAAGCCGATTCTCACTGTTACATGCATTTGAATGGGAAACTCGCCTGAAACAAAGTATAGGTTTTCATTATGTGAATAATTTTAAAATCTTAGCTCAAACAGCTGCAAAACCTGTTTGCCCAGCACGGGGACATTGAGTTCTATAAGATAAAGCCATAAACATGTGTGTCTGAGTCTTCTATCAAAAGTTACAGCAAGCTTGGCATTTCACCAGGGCTTGTGTTGCTGGCTGATGCGATCCACAATACACAAGGGCCTGTGCTACTGGCTGAGGACATTCACATTACACCAGGGCCCTTGGTGCTGGCTAATACCATCCACATTTCACCTGGGACAGTGTTGGTAGATAAGGCCATCCACATTACAACAGGGCCTGTGCTACTGAATGTGGCCATCCACTTATACCACAGCTAGTGCTCCCTCTGAGGCCCACTTCACGACAGCAGGGCCTGCGCTGCTGTCTGAGGCCACCTATATTTCACGAGGGCTTGCTGTTGCTGGCTGATGCGATCCACAATACACAAGGGCCTGTGCTACTGGCTGATACCATCCCCATTAAACCTTGGCCAGTGGTGTTGGCTGAGGACATTCACATTACGCCAGGGCCTGTGGTGTTGGCCAATACCATCCACATTTCACCAGGGCCAGTGTTGTTGCCTGAGGAAATACACATTACACCAGGGACAGTGCTTCCTGTGAGACCATCTTCACCACAACAGGGCCTGTGCTACTGGCTGAGGCAGACTACATTTCACCAGAACGCATGTTGCCGGCTGTGGCCATCTACATTTCACCAGGGCCTGGCTGCTGTCTGAGGCCATCCACATTACACCATGGCCTGTGCTTCCTGTGAGGCCATCTTCACAACACTAGGGCCTGTACTGTTGGATGAGGCCATCCTCATTACACCAGGTACAGTTCTTCTTGTGTGGCAATCATCACCAAACCAGGGCCTGTGGTGCTGGATTAGGCCATCAACATTTCACCAGGGATTGTGTTGCTGGCTGATGCGTTCCACAAAACACAAGGGCCTTTACTACTGGCTGAGGATATTCACATTACACCAGGGCCTGTGGTAGTGGCCAATATAATCCACATTTCACCAGGGCCACTGTTGTTGGCTGAGGCCATACACATTACACAAGGGACAGTGCTTCCTGTGAGGCCATCTTCACCACACCAGGGCCTCTGCTGCTCATTGATGCCATCCACATTACACCTGGGCCTGTGGTGCTGACCGATATCATGCACATTTCACCAGGGTGTGTGGTGCTGACCAATACCATCCATAGTTCACCAGCGACAGAGTTGTTAGTTGAGGCCATCCACATTACACCAGGGCCTGTGCTACTGGCTGAGGACATTCACATTACACCAGGGCCTGTGGTGC
>NW_024387189.1:0-38731 GCF_900408965.1 Simochromis diagramma | reverse complement strand
TAGCAGCACAAATGTAAATTTTTGCAGCACAAACCAGCACAAACGTTTGATACCACTTTTGTTGGATTTGAAGAAGGTGGGGGGGCCAACTTCACTCACATGCTTAATGGCTCAAACACCTTATCCAATTATAAACTGATACGCACCTACTGCATGCCCCTTTTAATTTCTTCATAAATGTTATGTTATTATTACGGCAGCACGGTGGTTAGCACTGTTGCCGCACAGCAAGAAGGTCCTGAGTTCAATTCCACCATCACGCCAGGGTCTTTCTGTGTGGAGTTTGCAGGTTCTCTCGCCATGTTTGCGTGGGTTCTCTCCGGGCTCTCTCCAAAGACATGCAGCTTGTGGTGAGAGGTTAATTGGTTAATCCGAATTACCCATAGGTGTGAATGTGAGTGCGAATGGTTGTCTGTCTCTGTGTGTTGGCCCTGTGACAGACTGGCAACCTGTCCAGGATGTACCCTGCCTCTTGCCCTATGACAGCTGGGATAGATTCCAGCACCCCCTGCGACCCTTAAAAGGATAAGCAAATGGATGGATGGATGGATGGAATTTTATTAATATCTTTAAAATAATAGCACCACAAACACAATTTTTTGCAGCACAAACCTGTGACATCAACTTTTGTTTGATTTGGGTGATGTGGGGGGGCTGGTTGACCTTTTGACGTTTGCATTTTCATTAATATCTTTAAAACAGAGGCAGCACAAACGACAATTTTAGCAGCACAAACCAGCACAAACACAGCACAGTTGATTGACACCAGTTTTGTTTGATTCCATTAATGTGGGGGGGGCTGGTTGACCTCTGATGACCTCTACAAATTTTCTTGAATATCTTTAAAATGATAGCAGCACAAACGACAATTTTTGCAGAACAAACCAGCACAAACTTAGCACAAATGTTTGACATCAATTTTGTTCGATTCCATTAATGTGTGTGTGTTGGGGGGGGCTGGTGGACCTTTACATTTTCATTAATATCTTTAAAACAGAAGCCGCACAAACCAGCACAAACGTAGCACAGTTGATTGACACCCATTTTGTTTGATTTAATTAATGTGAGGGGGCTGGTTGACCTCTGATGACCTCTAGAAATTTTGATTAATATCTTTAAAATGATAGCAGCACAAACGACAATTTTTGCAGGACAAACCAGCACAAACGTTTGATACCACTTTTGTTGGATTTGAAGAAGGTGGGGGGGCCAACTTCACTCACATATGTCATGTCTACTGAATTCTCATTTTTCATGCCTGTGGAGTTTATTATATGGACGTGGTGACAGTGTAAAGACAGCCTGCTCTTCTGATTTAACTTTTCAAGCATTCACACTAATTAGTGTTTAAACCTCCCATGGTTCTATATCTGGGGATGTGGCTTTGGTTTGCACTGATGAAAGCTTATAGTTGAAATGTGTTTGACGGTAAATGGTCAATAAAGAAGACAGCATTTTGTTTTGTTTTTACACAATGATTTTGTCATGTGCTGTGTGCAGGCAGGAACTGTGGACCCAATGTGCAGACACTTGGAGGTAAAAGTGTGAACTTAAAACAGCTTTAACGCTAAACACAAATATAACAAAAGCAAGAATACCAAAAGAAACTTACACAGGCAGCCAAACAGAACACACAGCATAGGATGAGGGAGATCGCGACAAAGACCAAAGAAAACTCAGGGCTTACATACGCAGAGAGAGCCATCAGGGAATGGGAGACAACAGAGAAACACAGCTGGGACAAATAAGGGTAGCGAGACAAGGGAAGCAAATCCAGATACATTAACATGAGACATGGACTTTCAAAGTAAAACAGGAAACATAACACAGACAACGCGGACTTGACGAGGGGATACAGCAGACAGGGGGAGACAGAACAACTATGTAACACAGAGACAGAAACCAGAAGACAGAACTCTAAGAAACCAAAAGACTAGAAATGATAAATAATGGCAAAATCAAAGTTCAATAATAATGTAAAACTCAAAATTTTGGGTCAACGAACCCAGGCACCCTAACAGATTTATTTTTACAGTTAATTTTTTTCTATTTAATTATTTAGTTACAGTCCACCATACCTCTGATCCCCTGTCAATCCATCCACCCCCTTTTTAATGGTGTATCTGATTCAGGGTCATGAAGGGCTGGAGCAGCTGTCACAGACTGAGCAAGGTACACCCTGTACAGGTCACCAGTCTATGGCAGTGTCCCACTGTGTGTAGCACAGATTTCACTCTCTGGCTTTATTTATAGCATAATAAGACATTTTACTTTTAAAAATCAAGGACACCAACAAGGCAGATAGGGCACATGCACTGGGGCCACAAATGTCCCAGGTTTAGTCCGTAATTCAATTCAATTCAATTTTATTTATATAGCGCCAAATCACAACAAAAGTCGCCTCAAGGCGCTTCATAGATACAGAGAAAAACCCAACAATCATATGACCCCCTATGAGCAAGCACTTTGGTGACAGTGGGAAGGAAAAACTCCCTTTTAACAGGAAGAAACCTCCAGGAGAATCAGGCTCAGGGAGGGGCGGGGCCATCTGCTGCGACCGGTTGGGGTGAGAGAAGGAAGACAGGATAAAAGACATGCTGTGGAAGAGAGCCAGAGGTTAATAACAGATATGATTCAATGCAGAGAGGTCTATTAACACAGCGGTCCCTAAGCGCCACGGACCGGTTCATGCCCGACAATATTTTTACGGACTGGCCTAGTACCGGTACCGTAAAAAAGAAGATTTATTCATAACACACGTGAAAAGACCCAGGAAAACCGAGTTAACGATAAAAATGATAACAAAATAACGCTAAAAAAACGCTAAAAATCCTGAAAACCATACATTTCACACCTGAGCCTCAACTCTCAACTCTCGTGGCCCGGTACCAAACGACTCACGGACCGGTACCGAGGCCCGGGGGTTGGGGACCGCTGTATTAATACATAGTGAGTGAGAAAGGTGACTGGAAAGGAAAAACTCAATGCATCGTGGGAATCCCCGGCAGCCTACGTCTATCGCAGCATAACTACGGGAGGATTCAGGATCAGTGCTCTAAGTGCTCTAATGGGGTGATATGGTACTACAAGGTCATTAAGATAAGATGGGGCCTGATTATTCAAGACCTTGTATGTGAGGAGCAGGATTTTGAATTCAATTCTGGGTTTGAAGGGAAGCCAAAACAGGAGAAATATGCTCTCTCTTTCTAGTCCCTGTCAGGACTCTTGCTGCAGCATTTTGGATTAGCTGAAGGCTTTTCAGCGAGTTTTTTGGACATCCTGATAATAATGAATTACAGTAGTCCAGCCTGGAAGTAATAAAAGCATGAACTAGTTTTTCAGCGTCACTCTGAGACAGGATATTTCTAACTTTAGAGATGTTGCGCAAATGGAAGAACGCAGTCTTACATATTTGTTTAATACGTGCGTTGAAGGACATATCCTGGTCAAAAATGACTCCAAGGTTCCTCACAGCGTTACTGGAGGCCAAGGTAATGCCATCCAGAGTAAGAATCTGGTTAGATACCATATTTCTAGGCTTTTCAGGGCCGAGTACAATAACCTCAGTTTTATCTGAATTAAGAAGCAGAAAGTTAGCGGCCATCCAGGTCTTTATGTCTTTAAGACATTCCTGCAGTTTAACTAATTGGTGTGTGTTATCTGGCTTCATGGACAGATAGAGCTGGGTGTCATCTGCATGGCAGTGAAATTGTATGCTATGTCTTCTAATGATGCTGCCTAGGGGGTGCATGTATAGTGTAAACAGAATTGGTCCTAGCACTGAACCTGTGGAACTCCATAATTAACCTCAGTGTGTGAAGAGGACTCTCCATTTACATGTACAAATTGGAGTCTATTAGATAGATATGATACAAACCACTGCAGTGCAGTACCTGTAATACCTACAGCATGTTCGAATCGCTCTAATAGGATGTTATGGTCGACAGTATCGAATGCTGCACTAAGGTCTAGCAGGACAAGCACAGAGATGAGTCCACTGTCAGAGGCCATAAGAAGATCATTTGTAACCTTCACTAAAGCTGTTTCTGTGCTGTGATGAGCTCTGAAACCTGACTGAAACTCTTCAAATAAGCCATTCCTCTGCAGATGATCTGTTAGCTGTTTGACAGCTACTCTTTCAAGGATGTTTGATATGAAAGGAACGTTGGAGATTGGCCTATAATTAGCTAAGACTGCTGGGTCTAGAGATGCTTTTTGAGTAAAGGTTTAACTACAGCCAGCTTGAAGGCCTGTGGTACATAGCCGATTATTAGAGATAGGTTGATCATATTTAAGATTGAAGAATTAATTAATGGCAGGACTTCTTTGAGCAGTTTTGTAGGAATGGGGTCTAAAAGACACATTGATGGTTTGGAGGAAGTAATTATTGAAGTTAACTCAGAAAGATCAATTGGAGAAAAAGAGTCTAATATAACATCAATGGTACTAAGAGTAGCTGTAGATATTACATCTGTGGGATGATTATTGGTAATTTTTTCTCTAATGATAAAAATTTTATTTGTGAAGAAGTTCATGAAGTCATTACTAGTTAACGTTAAAGGGATGGTTGGCTCAAAAGAGCTCTGACTTTTTGTCAGCCTGGCTACAGTGCTGAAGAGAAACCGGGAGTTATTCTTATTTCCTCAATCAGTGACGAATAGTAAGATGTTCTGGCTTTGCGGAGGGCTTTCTTATAAAGCAGCAAACTATTTCTCCAGGCTAAATGATGATCCTTTAAATTTGTGACACGCCATTTCCTCTCCAGCTTACGAGTCATCTGCTTTAGGCTATGTGTTTGAGAATTATACCACGGAGTCAGGTACTTCTGATTTGAGACCTTAGTTTTCACAGGAGCTACAGTATCCAGAGTCGTATGTAGTGAGGAGGTGAAATTATTAACAAGATAATCCATCTCTGTTGGAGTAGTATTCAGATAGCTGCTCTGCTCTATGTTGGTACAGGGCATTGAAGATGATAACAGTGGTTGGATTATATTCTTAAACTTAGTTACAGCACTTTCAGAAAGACATCTACTTTGATAAAGTCTACTTTCCACTGCTGTGTAATCAATTATTTTAAATGTAAATGTTATCAGGAAATGATCAGACAGGAGAGGGTTTTCAGGAAACACTGTTAAATGTTCAGTTTCTATGCCATATGTTAAAACAAGATCTAGAGTGTGATTATTAAAGTGGTGGGTGGGTTCTTTTCCTTTTTATGAAAAGCCAATTGAGTCTAATAACAGATTAAATGCCATGTTGAGGCTGTCATTTTTAGCATCTACATGGATGTAAAATCACCCACAATAATTATTTTATCTGAGCTGAGCACTAAATCACTAAATCAGATAAAAAAATCTGAGAAATCAGACAGAAACTCTGTGTAAGGAGATGGGGGGGGGGGGGGGGGGGGGGGGTTTGGGAGGGGGTAGCAGGAGGAGAGAAGCTTCAGAGATGCGTGTAAGACTGCAACTCTGCTTCCTGGTCCCAACTCTGGATAGTCATATTTTGGGGGATTTAATAAATTTGTCCATATTTCTAGAAATGAGAGCTGCTCCATCCAAAGTGGGATGGATGCCGTCTCTCCTAACAAGATCAGGTTTCCTCCAGAAGGTTTGCCAATTATCTATGAATTCCACATCGTTTCTGGGACACCACTCAGACAGCCAGCAATTTAAGGAGAACATGCGGCTAAACATGTCAATCCTGGTCTGATTGGGGAGGGGACCAGAGAAAACTACAGAATCTGACATTGTTTTGGCAAAGTTGCACACCGATTCAATATTGCTTTTAGTGACCTCCGATTGGCGTAACCGGGTGTCATTACTGCCAACGTGAATTATGATTTTACTGAATTTACGTTTATCCTTAGCCAGCAGTTTTGCATTTCCTTAAATGTCGCCTGCTCTGGCCCCTGGAAGACAATTGACTATGGTTGCCAGTGTCTCTAGCTTCACATGTCTGAGAACAGAATCACCAATTACCAGAGTTTGACCCCCGGCGGGCGTGTCGCCGAGTGGGGAAAAACAGTTAGACACATGAACGGGTTGGTGGTGTACCTGGGGCTTCTGTTTAGGACTATGCTTCCTCCTCACCGTCACCCAGCCGCCCTCTTTCCCCAGCTGCTTGGGGTCTGCCGGGGAACAGCTAGCGGGGTCTACGCTATCTTCGGCTGCACCAGTTACAGGGGCCTGGCTAGCTACGGGTGAATGAAGGGTGCGAAGCCGAGTCTCCCTTCCAATGTGGATCACATCAGCCAGCAACACAGGCTCTTGTGAAATGTAGATGACCTCAGACAGTAGCGCAGGCCCTGCTGTCGTGAAGTTGGCCTCAGAGGGAGCACTAGCCCTGGTGCAATGTGGATGGCCTAAGCCAGCAATACAGGCCCTGGTGTGTTGACGATAGCCTCACAAGGAGCACATGCCGTGGTATAATGTGGATGGCCTCAGCCAGTAGCACAGGCCCTGTTGTAATGTGGATGGCCTCATCTACCAACACTGGCCCAGGTGAAATGTGGATGGTAATGGCCAGCACCACAGACCTTGGTGTAATGTGGATGGCCTTAGCCAACACCACTGGCCCTGGTGAAATGTGGATGACATCGGCAAGGACCAATGGCCCTGATGTAATGTGGATGGTTTCAGCCAACAGCACAGTCCCTGGTGTGGTGAAGATGGCCTCACAGGAAGCACTGTCCCTGGTGTAATGTGGATGGCCTCAGCAAACAACACTGGCCCTGGTGAAATGTCGGTGGTATTGACCAGCACCACCGGCCCTGGTTTAATGTAGATGGCATCAGCCAGTAGCACAGGCCCTTGAGTATTGTGAATGGCATCAGCCAGCAACACCACTGGCCCTTGTGAAATGTGGATGGTTTCGGCCAGCAATACAGGCCCTTGGGTAATGTGGAAGGCTAGCAGCACTGGCCCTTGTGTAATATGGATGGTATCAGCCAGCACCACACACCTGGTGTGGTGATGATGGCCTCACAGGAAGCACTGTCCCTGGTGTAATTTGGATGGCCTCATCCAACAACACTGGCCCTGGTGAAATGTGGATGGTATTAGCCAGCACCACAGGCCCTGGTGTAATGTGAATGTCCTCAGCAAACACCACTGGCCCTGGTGTAAAGTGGATGGTATTGGCCAGCACCACAGGCCCTGGTGTAATGTGAATGGCCTCATCCAACAACACTGGCCCTGGAGAAATGTGGATGGTATTGGCCAGCACCACAGGCCCTGGTGTAATGTGAATGGCCTCAGCCAACACCATTGTCCCTGGTGTAATATGGATGCTATTGGCCAGCACCACAGGCCCTGTTGTAATGTGGATGGCCTCATCCAACAACACTGGCCCTGGTGTAATGTGGATGGTATTGGCCAGCACCACAGGCCCTGGTGTAATGTGAATGGCCTCATCCAACAACACTGGCCCTGGTGAAATGTGGATGGTATTGGCCAGCACCACAGGCCCTTGTGTAATGTGAATGTCCTCAGCCATGACCACAGGCCCTGATGAAATGTAATTGGCCACAGCCATGACCACAGGCCCTGGGGAAATGTAAATGTCCTCAGCCAGTGGCACAGGCCCTGTTGTAATGTGGATGGCCTCATCTAACAACTCTGTCGCAGGTGAAATATGGATGGTATTGGTACGCACCACACACTCTGGTGAAATGTGCATGATATCGGTCAGCACCACAGCCCCAGGTGTAATGTGGATGGCATCAACGAGCAGCAGAGGCCCTGGTGTGGTGATGATGGCCTCACAGGAATCACTGTCCCTTGTGTAATGTGTATGGCCTCAGCCAACAACAGTGGCCCTGGTGAAATGTGGATGGTATTGGCCAGCACCACAGGCCCTGGTGTAATGTGAATATCCTCAGCCAGTAGTAAAGGCCCTTGTGTTTTGTGGAACGCATCAGCCAGCAACACAATCCCTGGTGAAATGTGGATGGCCTCATCCAGCACCACAGGCCCTGGTTTGGTGATGATTGCCACACAGGAAGAACTGTACCTGGTGTAATGTGGATGGCCTCATCCAACAGTACAGGCCCTGGTGTGGTGAAGATGGCCTCACAGGAAGCACAGGCCATGGTGTAATGTGGATGGCCTCAGACAGCAGCCAGGCCCTGGTGAAATGTGGATGGCCTCAGCCGGCAACATGCGCTCTGGTGAAATGTAGTCTACCTCAGCCAGTAGCACAGGCCCTGTTGAGGTGAAGATGGCCTCACAGGAAGCGCTGTCCCTGGTGTAATGTGTATTTCCTCAGCCAACAACACTGGCCCTCTATAAATGTGGATGGTATTGGCCAACACCACAGGCCCTGGCGTAATGTGAATGTCCTCAGCCAACACCACTGGCCCTGGTGTAATTGGGATGGCATCAGCCAGCAACACAGGCTCTGGTGAAATGTAGATGACCTCAGACAGCAGCGCAGGCCCTGCTGTCGTGAAGTGGGCCTCAGAGGGAGCACTAGCCCTTGTGCAATGTGGATGGTCTAAGCCAGCAAAACAGGGCCTGGTGTGGTGACGATAGCCTCACAGGGATCACATGCCGTGGTATAATGTGGATGGACTCAGCCAGTAGCACAGGCCCTGTTGTAATGTGGATGGCCTAATCTACCAACACTGGCCCTGGTGAAATGTGGATGGTATTGGCCAGCACCACAGACCTTGGTGTAATGTGGATAACCTTAGTCAACACCACTGGCCCTGGTGAAATGTGGATGACATCGGCAAGGACCAATGGCCCTGATGTAATGTGGATGGTTTCAGCCAACAGCACAGTCCCTGGTGTGGTGAAGATGGCCTCACAGGAAGCACTGTCACTGGTGTAATGTGGATGGCATCAGCAAACAACACTGGCCCTGGTGAAATGTCGGTGGTATTGGCCAGCACCACAGGCCCTGGTTTAATGTAGATGGCATCAGCCAGCAGCACAGGCCCTTGAGTATTTTGAAAGGCATCAGCCAGCAATACCACGGGCCCATGTGAAATGTGGATGGTTTCGGCCAGAAATACAGGCCCTTGGGTAATGTGGAAGGCTAGCAGCACTGGCCCTTGTGTAATGTGGATGATATCAGCCAGCACCAAAGGCCCTGGTGTGGTGATGATGGCCTCACAGGAAGCACTGTCCCTGGTGTAATTTGGATGGCCTCATTCAACAACACTGGCCCTGGTGAAATGTGAATGTCCTCAGCCATGACCACGTGCCCTGATGAAATGTAGATGGCCACAGCCATGACCACAGGCCCTGGTGAAATGTAAATGTCCTCAGCCAGTAGCACAGGCCCTGTTGTAATGTGGATGGCCTCAACTAACAACTCTGTCGCTGGTGAAATATGGATGATATTGGTCAGCACCACACACCCTGGTGAAATGTGCATGATATCGGTCAGCACCACAGGCCCAGGTGTAATTGTAGCAGGTTGAAAAAAGCTACATGTTTATTTTTTTAAGAAAACCAATTACCCCCTTATTTTTTGTTTATTATTGTGACTTATTTTGACATTGTTATGTGTTGTTATATTGGTTATATTTCATTATGCCAGTAGATGGTGCTCTTGCACTGCTGTGGAACTACCAGAGAGACTCTAGCTATAGGCTCTGCGCATGCGCAGCTCAGAAATAAATGAGCTCCGGCCTGAGCAAGACGCTAACTTCGGTGTCCTCTCTATTAATCCACAAGTACTGACAAACAAACTTTTATGTTACCGAACTGGTTCTAAATGTCATGTAAGTTGAGTAACAACTGTTCGGCTATATTTTGAGATGAGAGTGATGATGTTGTTTTGTGGTATTTTGTTGTAATGAGTATTAGTGTATCATCGGCATAATGCTATAATGCTACGTAGCACTATAAGTATATGCTATGACAGTGGCAACCTGCGACTTCCGAAAATGTGTTGTAGTGTTTGTTTTAGTGTTAGCCAAGCAGTACTGAGTACATGTATTAAGAGGAAAGCTTTTTGTTGGTGAAACAACGTTGCAGTCGTCTGCCGCCATGTTATGTTGCGTTCAAGGGACGCCATGTTCAAAAGTAATAGGGTATATGGTGCGAATGTGGGGAAAGGTTGTGTGAATGTGAGATGGGTTATTTTGGTATGTTGTTATGCTTTAACCGTGAGTGTTTTGTTTAAGTTGTGAGTATGTAAAGTCATTTTGAATTAGTTTGTATTTATTTTGCTTTTGAGAGAATGCTTTTTGTAACTTCATTTTTGTTTATGAACTCTGTTATTTTATGGGAAGAATGCATGGTCTAGTGTGATTTGTATTGTGTATATGTAGGAAATAAATGAGCTCCGGCCTGAGCAAGACGCTAACTTCGGTGTCCTCTCTATTAATCCACAGTTTGCTCATATTTGGCTACGCAGTGCTCTCTAGCCTGTGTGCCGCTTGCTGCCGGTCCAGATTCCCCTAGGTCTGGTGCCGGTAACATAATCTGGATGGCATCAACGACCAGCAGAGGACTTGGTGTGGTGAAGATGGCCTCATAGGAAGCACTGTCCCTTGTGTAATGTGTATGGCCTCAGCCAACAACAGTGGCCCTGGTGAAATGTGGATTATATTGGCCAGCACCACAGGCCCTGGTGTAATGTGAATATCCTCAGCCAGTAGTAAAGGCCCTTGTGTTTTGTGGAACGCATCAGCCAGCAACACAATCCCTGGTGAAATGTGGATGGCCTCATCCAGCACCACAGGCCCTGGATTGGTGATGATTGCCACACAGGAAGAACTGTACCTGGTGTAATGAGGATGGCCTCATCCAACATTACACCACCCGCCCTGGTGTGGTGAAGATGGCCTCACAGGAAGCACAGGCCATGGTGTAATGTGGATGGCATCAGCCAGTAGCACAGGCCCTTGAGTATTGTGAATGGCATCAGCCAGACACACCACTGGCCCTTGTGAAATGTGGATGGTTTCGGCCAGCAACACAGGCCCTTGAGTATTGTGAATGGAATCAGCCAGACACACCATTGGCCCTTGTGAAATGAGGATGTATCACCCAGCAGCACATGCCCTGGTGTGGTGATGATGGCCTCACAGGAAGCACTGTCCCTGGTGTAATTTGGATGGTATTAGCCAGCACCGCAGGCCCTGGTGTAATGTGAATGTCCTCAGCCAAAACCACTGGCTCTGGTGTAATGTGGATGGTATTGGCCAGCACCACTGGCCCTGGTGAAATGTGGATGGTATCATCGAGTAGCACAGGCCCTGGTGTAATGTGGATGGCCTCATCCAACAGTACAGTCCCTGGTGTGGTGAAGATCGCCTTACAGGAAGCAGTGTCCCTGGTGTAAATTGTATGGCCTAAGCCAACAACAGTGGCCCTGGTGAAATATGGATGGTATAGGCCAGCACCACAGGCCCTGGTGTAATGTGAATGTCCTCAGCCTGAAGCACAGGCCCTTGTGTATTGTGGATCGCTCAGCCAGCAACACAAGCCCTGGTGAAATCTGGATGGCATCAACGAGTAGCACAGGCCCTCGTGTAATGTTGATGGCATCATCCAGCACCACATGCCCTGGTGTGGTGATGATGGCCTGACAGGAAGCACTGTCCCTGGTGTAATGCGGATGGCCTCATCCAACAACACTGGCCCTGGTGTAATGTGGATGGCATCAGCCAGTATCACAGGCCCTTCTGTGTTGTGGATGTCATCAGCCAGCAACACAAGCCCTGGTGAAATGTGGATGGTTTAGGACAGCAGCAAAGGGCCTCGTGAAATGTGGATGGTATTGGCCAGCACAACAGGCCATGTTGTAATGTGGATGGCCTCATCCAGCAACACCACAGGCCCTGGTGAAATGTGGTTGTTTTCGGCCAGCAACACAGGCCCTTGGGTAATTTGGATGGCTAGCAGCACAGGCCCTGGTCTGGTGAAGATGGCCTCACAGGAATCACTGGCCCTGGTGTATTGTGGATGGCATCAGCCGTCAACACAGGCCCTCGTGAAATATAGGTGGCCTCAGCCAGCAGCACAGGCCCTGGTGTAATGTTAATGTCCTCATCCAACCCCATGGCCCCGGTGCAATGTGGATGGCCTCAGCGAGCAGCACAGGACCTGGTGTAATGTGGATGGCATAATCTAACAACACTGGCCCTTGTGAAATATGGATGGTATGGTAAGCACCACACACCCTGGTGTAATGTGGATGGCCTTAGCTTACACCACTGGCCCTGGTGTAATGTGCATGATATTGGCCAGCATCACAGGCCCTAATGTGGATGGCATCAACGAGCATCAAAGGCCCTGGTGGGGTAAAGATGGCCTCACAGGAAGCACATGCCATGGTGTAATGTGGATGGCATCAGCCAGTAGCACAGGCCCTTGAGTATTGTGAATGGCATCAGCCGAGACACACCATTGGCCCTTGTGAAATGAGGATGTATCACCCAGCAGCACATGCCCTGGTGTGGTGATGATGGCCTCACAGGAAGCACTGTCCCTGGTGTAATTTGGATGGCCTCATCCAACAACACTGGCTCTGGTGTAATGTGGATGGTATTGGCCAGCACCACAGGCCCTGGTGTAATGTGAATGGCCTTAGCCAACACCACTGGCCCTGGTGAAATGTGCATGACATCGGTCAGCACCAGAGGCCCAGGTGTAATGTGGATGGCATTAACAAGCAGCAGAGGCCCTGGTGGTGTGAAGATGGCCACACAGCAATCACTGTCCCTGGTGTAATGTGGATGGTAGAAGCCGGCATCACAGGCCGTGATGTAATGTGGATCGCCTCAGCCAAAAGCACAGACCCTTGTGTGGTGAAGATGGCCTCACAGGAAGCACTGTCCCTTGTGTAATGTGTATGGCCTCAGCCAAGAACAGTTGCCCTGGTGAAATGTGGATTATATTGGCCAGCACCACAGGCCCTGGTGTAATGTGAATATCCTCAGCCAGTAGTAAAGGCCTGTGTGTTTTCTGGAAAGCATCAGCCGGTAACACAATCCCTGGTGAAATGTGGATGGTATCATCGAGTAGCACAGGCCCTGGTGTAATGTGGATGGCCTCATCCAACAGTACAGTCCCTGGTGTGGTGAAGATCGCCTTACAGGAAGCAGTGTCCCTGGTGTAAAGTGTATGGCCTAAGCCAACAACAGTGGCCCTGGTGAAATATGGATGGTATTGGCCAGCACCACAGGCCTTGTTGTAATATGAATGTCCTCAGCCAGAAGCACAGGCCCTTGTGTATTGTGGATCGCTCAGCCAGCAACACAAGCCCTGGTGAATTGTGGTTGGTATCAACGAGTAGCACAGGCCCTGGTGTAATGTGGATGGCCTCAGCCAGCACCACAGGCCCTGGTTTGGTAATGATGGCATCACAGGAAGCACTGGCATTGGTGTAATGTGGATGGCCTGAGCCAACAACACTGGCCCTGGTGAAATCTGGATGGCATCAACGAGTAGCACAGGCCCTCGTGTAATGTTGATGGCATCATCCAGCACCACATGCCCTGGTGTGGTGATGATGGCCTGACAGGAAGCATTGTCCCTGGTGTAATGCGGATGGCCTCAGCCAACAACAGTGGCCCTCGTGAAATGTGGATGGTATTAGAATAGAATAGAATTCAACTTTATTGTCATTGCACATGCACAGGTACAGGGCAACAAAATGCAGTTTGCATCCATCCAGAAGTGCTTTAGTGATATAGATATATTACAATATACAGTATTGGCCAGCACAACAAGCCCTGGTGAAATGTGGATGGCCTCATCCAGCAACACCACAGGCCCTGGTGAAATGTGGTTGTTTTCGGCCAGCAACACAGGCCTTTGGGTAATTTGGATGGCTAGCAGCACAGGCCCTGGTCTGGTGAAGATGGCCTCACAGGAATCACTGGCCCTGGTGTATTTTCGATGGCATCAGCAAACAGCACAGACCCTGGTCTAGTGAAGATGGCCCCACAGAAATTACTGGCCCTGGTGTATTGTGGATGGCATCAGTCGTCAACACAGGCCCTCGTGAAATATCGGTGGCCTCAGTCAGCAGCACAGGCCCTACTGCAATGTGAATGGCCTCAGCCAGCAACACAGTCCCTGGTGTAATGTTAATGTCCTCATCCAACCCCATGGCCCCGGTGTAATGTGGATGGCATAATCTAACAACACTAGCCCTTGTGAAATATGGATGGTATGGTAAGCAACACACACCCTGGCCATCCACATTACACAAGGGCCTGTGCTACTCGTTGATACCAACCACATTTCACCAGGGCTTGTGATACTGGCTGATGCGATCCACAATACACAAGGGCCTGTGCTTCTGGCTGAGGACATTCACATTACACCATGGCCTGTGGTGCTGGCTAATACCATCCACATTTCACCAGGGCCAGTTTTGTTGGATGAGGCCATCCAAATTTCACCAGGGCCAGTTTTGTTGGATGAGGCCATCCAAATTACACCAGGGACAGTGGTGCTGGCTGATATCATCCACATTACACAAGGGCCAGTGCTGCTGGTTTTCCACATTACCCAAGGGCCTGTGTTGCTGGTCGAAACCATCCACATTTCACAAGGGCCAGTGGTGTTGCTGGCTGATGCCATTCACAATACTCAAGGGCCTGTGCTACTGGCTGATGCTATCTACATTAAACCAGGGCTTGTGGTGCTGGCCAATACCACCGACATTTCACCAGGGCCTGTACTGTTGGATGAGGCCATAAACATTACACCAGGGACAGTTCTTCCTGTGTGGCAATCATCACCAAACCAGGGCCTGTGGTGCTGGATGAGGCCATCCACATTACACCAGGGACAGTGCTTCCTGTGACGCCATCTTCACCACACCAGGGCCTGTGCTTTTGGCTGAGGCGATCCACATTACATCACGGCCTGTGATGCCGGCTTCTACCATCCATATTACACCAGGGACAGTGATTGCTGTGTGGCCATCTTCACCCCATGTCAATGGAAAATTGTATTTAGTAGTCAGTATAATCTTTTAGTGATATAAGTTTGTATATGGTAGAATCCTGCATGTAGTTATTTGTATTAGGAAATATTCAACCATGTATACTTAGAGGCATATAATCAATTGTGTGTGATCTCTAACAGGCTGCAGGCTTGGGGTGCATCCCAGGAATCCACCCCCACGTCTTGGGAGCATGAGAGCTTGTACCTGGTTTTATTGTTTTACGGCAGGATTAACGTAGCTATGTCTGTTTTAGTTTAAGTGCTTCTTTACATATAGATGAACTGCTGGACTTCCTCACCATGTTATCTAGGGTGGGGGAGACTACCCCCTTTCCTGACCAAGGATGTACCTTTTGTGCTCTCATGACCCTTTGATCAGCAGGACACACACACACACACACACACACACACACACACACACACACACACACACACACACACACACACACACACACACACACTGAAGTATAAAAATAAAGACCGGGGCAGTGCTCAGCGCGAGTCTCTGAGACGGCCCTTGCTAGCAAGAACTTCTGTGTGTTTCTCTTCTCTGAGTCTTTACTGAAGAAGTGTTTTAGAATATTTTCCCTAACATTGATTTGGTCCTTCGAGCCGGAGCAGAAAATATCAGAACTGTTATCTGTGACTCTGTTCCAAGATCCAGCACTGATTCCTGACGCTGTGGGGAGCCAGCACCGAAGCCTGTGCACAGCCCTCTTGGACGAGGAGAGAGTCCCAGGACGTTAAATTCGGGTCTGGGCTGGTGTTATAATCTGGTCCACGGCGGTGGGATTCAGTCCGATGATCTGAATCACCAGTGAGACGTCAGGGGTGAGAAACACTATTTTGGTATATAAGACGGCCGCAAAGGTTTAAAGAAACGTGATAAATTAGGTTGGGTTCACCGAAAGGAGCTGAATTAGACTTTGTGTTTAGAGGTAGCCGAAATTACTTCGTAACAAATTCAAATGAAAACACGTTGAGACAGAGGAATTAAAATAGGTTGGGTTCGCCGGAAAGGGCTGAATTAGCCTTGAGTTTTAGAGGTAGCTGAAATTATCTCGTGACAAATTAGGTTTAAGTTCGCCAAAAGGAACCGTGTTTTGACCAGTTTTAGAGGTAGCCGAAATTATCTCGTGACAAATTAGGTTTAAGTTCGCCAAAAGGAACCGTGTTTTGACCAGTTTTAGAGGTAGCTGAAATTATCTCGTGACAAATTAGCGCGCAAATGTCTATGTGTGTGTATGTGTCTGGAAGTAAGTTGATTTTACAGCACAATACGCTGCTGAACTACGTCCATTTTTTGTTTTCTTTGCTGAGGCTCACGTGCTGGTGACAAAGGAGAACGGTTGAGTTTCATCTCATAAAACTGATACCGCTTCACCGTTAGGGTGAAGTCGAAGGCCGTATCAGTAAACCACTCTGAAGTCAAGCGTGCCAGCGATGGCCCAGCAAAATCTTTGAAAATGGAGAATAAACTAGTAAAATTAACACCTGCTGAGAAATGTCTAGAAAAACAGCAAGCCGGAGCACGACTAATCCAAAAGAAAGAGAGAGGAATGCATAGTGGAAGAGCAAGAGGTAGAGGCTACACACACACACTAAACAGTGGCTTTAACACTACATGCTGGAGGTGTGGAAAACAGGGGCATTTTGTACGTGACTGTAAGAAACAAAGAAGACAGTAACTCAGAATAGGATAGCAGCTCAGGTGAAGAGAGTAGTTCAGACTAGGAAGAACATAATAATCCCTCACCCAGTGAAAATTAGAGATCACAGTAGTTTGAAGTTGTTTTAAAAAGGTTTGGAAACAGACCCGACTGAATAGATATAAATGCAAGAGGAATAAAGTAAAATAAACAAAAGGCTAAATTACAACTTAATTTTAATGCATCCAAACTAATAATAAAAAGGATAACAACCTATAAACTGGTATTAATAATGAAAGCAGATAATTCACACAAACAGAACTATGATAACTGTGATAACTGGAGTGTGCAGCGTTTCCGTGAGCAGTTTTCCTGCATCTTGACTTGTGTGTAGAGTGTTCATAACATCAGCATTATGTTTTTGTTTATTTGTTTTGTTGGGTTGAAAAATGGTTGAATAAACTGGTGATCATGTTTGTGGATCGCCATGGCACATATCGTCAGCCATGTGATTTATTTACACAGATGAAAAAGTGAGTGTGAATGTGTCTGACGTCACGGTGTTTTTGTGTGCTGTGTGAAAGTGATTGTTTTTGATTGTAAGAGGGTGATTCTGCAGGTCACCAGCTATTTAAAAAAAAAAAAATTACAAACAAAAAAAGAGTGAAAAAGAGACAAAAATTTACATTGTAGATGAAAAATAATCATAGGGAAAAAGGTTTTGTGTTGATCAGCCAAGAACAACTACAATCTTATTTTCTGCTTTTAAGAAAAGACGGTTCACAAAAACAGAGAGAGAGAGAGATGTGTGTTGATTAAGCAGTGATGATAATAATGAACATGTCTTAGTGTGTCACTTTCAGGTGAAAAGCAGACCTGAATCAATTTTCCACATGCAAGCGGTCGGAAGAAAGTTATAGCTTAACATCATTGGAAACATGCAGTCCAAGTTTCTGGCTGACTTATTTACAGTGCCATGTGTCTCTCAACCTCACAAGCAAGCTCTCACTCCTCCCTGAAGACAAGGACATGGCAGATAAAGAGACAGCAAAGTCCTGAGCAAAGAGTCCCAACAAGCAGCAGCAGTGTGGACAAACAGCATCAGCAGAAGAAAGCAAACCCATCTTCCTGTCTGATTGGATGAATTCCACGGAGGGGCGAGCAAGATGGCGGCGTGAAGAGGAGTTTTTGTTTGTGCTCTCAGCACGAGACACTTATTTGACGTCTTTCTGGCCTTCGGGACTTTTTTGTAGATCAGCGCGCTAAACCTGCTGGATCTGAGGCCAGGTTCTGCGGCGGCAGCATATTGAAATGCTCAGAAAGGACTGAGTGACTCGGGCAAGCCACATGCGGCTAGCATGCTGGCTAGCGACATGAAAGAAATGGACCCTTCATGATGCACTCAACGTGCCGGCACTGTGGTGGGAAAGGCTCCATCATAAACACGCCCTGCGCCCTGTGCAGAGGTTCAGGCCAAGAAGAAGAAGACGACGACTTCCAAGCCCAAGAAGGTCGGCCCCAGCGTGGGCGAGCTGATTGTGAAAGCCGTGGCCGCTTCCAAGGAGCGCAACGGCGTGTCCGCGGCCGCTCTCAAGAAGGCTCTGGCTGCCGGAGGCTACGATGTGGACAAGAACAAGGCCCGTGTCAAGACCGCCATCAAGAGCCTGGTGGCGAAGGGCACTCTGGTGCAGACCAAGGGCACCGGGGCCTCCGGATCCTTCAAGATGAACAAGGCTACTGAGAGCAAAGCCAAGAAGCCCGCTGCGGCCAAAGCCAAGAAACCGGCAGCAGCTGCTAAGAAGTCGCCCAAGAAGGCAGCGGCAGCACTTCAGCCACTAGCACAAAGTCAACCGCATCAGAGGAGGGACAGGACAAAGCTGAAGGAGAAACTGCCTGCTATTGGACTATTGAAGTGGCAGAGGACAATAGTGAGAGTGGTGAGAACACAAATTTTGTTATTTTAATGTGGGAAATCAAAATTTGGCTTAGCAAACCTGGGAAAAAGAAAACTGACTGCTTAAGTTGGAAAATTGTGAAGGAGTCTGAAACACTGCGAAAATAGAAACATATACAGAATCACAACACACAAGCAGAACATGCATTAACCCTACTAACACAAACACAAGAGAGCTTATGAAGATTAGACAACATCTTAAGCGTGAGTCTGTTTATCGTCTTGTCCAAGTCACCCCGTATGATGCAAAGACCAGTGGACTCACAGCACATTAGTTAAGAAATGATTAAATAATAGCAGAGAAGTGTGTAGGAAAGGCAGCTTTAAGAACATGCTCTGCTGGATATGCAGCTCCACAGACATGCATTAGACCTGCCTAATAACACAAACACCCATGCAATGAAAATTAGCTTGTTATCTTTCATCAGTGTTAAAATAGTGTCAATTTAGCAGACACTTGTTATCAAATACTGAATTTATCCAATGCAAAAAATTGACTCTCTAGGTTGCAGGACAACAATTTAAACTTTTGTGGGGAAAAAGATTCTGGTTTGACCAACCAGTGATCAGACAATAAATTTAGTTGTTAATATAGTAAATTGGGAGAAGCTTCCTGCTTGATTGATGCAGCAAGTAATTTACTGTATGAGGGATACTGTCTTTTGTGATACTATTTTGAACATGCTTTTCCGTTGTCCTGTCAACCTAGTGGGTTAATAGCTGATATGCAAATTAGTTGATCGGTTTTAGATTAATGAAAGGTGACTGAATTTTAGCACGAGCGAATGAGATGTGTTGGAGTTTGTGTGTTGAGTGGAGACTCTAAAACACTGAGTTTCCTGTTTTGATGTGCGAGTGAATCCTGTATTTAGATACACAACTCTGAATACGTCAGAACAAACTTTTTTTGTGAAGTGCATGGCAGCATGTCACATGTTTTATGATGAAGGGAAAAAGGAAAATTGAATAAATAGATCTGTGACCTAAATGAGTGAAGAGCACAGACCTGGTGATTAAACTCATAGCTAATATGACATTAGGGTTATGTTGTGTGTTGTGCAGCTGATGGTTAGTTTGGAGTAAATCTAGCTGATGATTCTTCTCCTGTTGTGAAGTTGATGAGGAGTTTGTGTCATGACTTAACAAGGCCTTTTTATTTTGATACTTTCACAGTGCACTGAAAGTTTGGTTTGATAATCTTTGTTATTTTTCCTTTTTTATTTTTTGAACAGGCACTGATTTTGTTTGTCTATTTCTTTTCTTTAAGCAGATCTGCACGTCAGGAATTAAAAGTGCTATACGACCTGTCGAGAAAGTCGTTACAAGTGAGTTCTCCACATTAAAATGGGCTCTGGAGAAAGCCACTTATTGGGACAATATTAAATAAAAGTCCCGGCCTAAAACGGATACAGCGATGTAATCCGATCTAAAGTTATTTTTTCTTTTTGAAATGACGTCATTTTGCTGGAAGTGGGAACTAAATGCGACGACAGGTTCCACTATCAGCAAAGAATGAATGAATGAATGGGAATAAAAAACAAACTGACTGACTGGTAAAAGCTGACAGGACTTGACCACGACTCAAGGTTAACCTCCACCTAGACAGGACAAAAGGGTGGATGAATTTATGTGTTTTTTGTTGCAGGAGCAGAAAGATGACAGCAACATCCGAGGTTGCGTGATGATTTAACCCTTTAAATGCCATTTTTATGTTTGTGAACTTTGAAAATTTAACCTTTTTAGTTTAAATTCTCTGTCTGTGAATTTACCATGTGTGTGTCATTCACTAACTTGTGTTGCTCACAGACATTACTGTGAGGAAGTGTACACACCTGCGCAGTGCTAACATTTACATTTCTTTTTACAGCAGATGGTTAATCATGTGTTTGATCATGTGATTTATAAGAGGATTAGTTAATGTTTTCCTACTACAGGATTTCTGGGTTTATATGTGAATGACATTTTTTCCACGGCTAGGGATGGCTAACTTTATGGTGTTTTTATTGCACCTCTGGAACCTGTTGACCTGTGTCTGACCTCCGTCTGACCACAGTCAATGTGTATTGCTAATGTTTGTTTTTCTGAGACTGCATGTACAAGATTCGGCTGAAGCAGACAAGCGACATGACAAAAATATATAAGAGATGCAGTGTTTATGGAATAGTTAATATGGGCTCATTTGCTGGCCACTTTTGAGCCCATAGTGATATATGAGTGGAGTGACTTTGCTTAAGAGAAGTCACCGATTACATTAATGTTAACTGAGCACATGGGATGATCCATGCCTGAGGCAAATTAGGGAAATAATTGTAGTTTACTGATTTGAGAAAACCTGTGCCTGACACTTGTCTTGCTGTTGTTGAATGCTTTACTACTTTTATGATACAATTGGTTACAAGTGTGAAGTTTGATTTTATTTCCAGATTTTGTTTTCCAGGCCATGATGGTGTGTATGCAGGCTCCTGGCAGAGCCAGGTGTTAAGCAAATTTAATATGCAACACACACTAACACTTTTATTGCAGGATTATAGGTCCAGGGTGGTGCTGCTCCAGGGAGGAGATGCCCTGATGTTGCCTGGGATATGATCTAGCTAATTTTTTTCTTTAAGACAGGAATCCAGGTTTGGTGAGTTGACGCGTGGGAGTGTCCATGCGTCAAGAGGTGGGGTCCAAGGATTAACATTAAACAATGTTTTTTATTATTGTTGCAGTGATTTGTGTGATTAGCCGTTTATTTACGAGTATTAAACCTATGCAAGTGGTGCACCCATATTCAGATGAGGCTTTGATGGCCTATAAGTGAAGTTCACTGAACTAAAAGAGCGTGGTTTGATGATTGTTGACATGCTCTCCAAATAGAAGTTTTTCTTCCTAGCAAGGAAATACAGGTGCAGCAGTAATCTCCTGAGAGATCTTCAGAGGCCCAGTGAGAAGCAAGGACCATGAAACTGCGTCGTAATGAGAGCTGTGCCAAGGGAGATTTCCAGAGACCAACAGAGGAGATTGTGGACAACAGACGGGCACCTGAAGGATGAGGGGAGCGTGCCAAGCTCCATCGACAGCGCAGAGGGAGTCTAAGGATGGCATCATGATTTTGTGAAAGCACAGGAACCAGAAGCTATGGTGGTGATGACAGCAGTTTCCTATGAACAACACCTAATGCTGTGCCACTATACTGTGCATACGATGACACTGTGAAGGCTGCTGGGATCACAACAGCAGTAAGATAACTGAACCCTGCACCCTTTCTACAAAGAGGTTTTTCTGCAGAGGATGGACAGTAGAAGAGTCATAAGTATTCCTACCGCAGGATGAAGGCCTGAAGTGAGGTGATGGGGGTTGATAGAGGCCAATTCAAGTGCTTCTGACCATTTCAACTGCCTGCAAAAATAGCGGAGAGACCCTCCTGGATACATCAGAGCCACTGCAAAAAGGTTAAGGTCCCAGGAAACCCCGACACCCCCAATACAGCACAATAGAGAAATCTCACACTTGGTTGTTTCAGTGGTGAGGGGGGAGTGCTGATTGAGCCCCCGTAGGGTAAGCTCGCACTTCAACCTCCAGCCTCTGATCAACTCTAGGGCAACCAAGTGTGAGGCGTGATGGACCTGTGTGCAACCAAGGTGGACCCTCTTGGTTACCTTGACTACGACGCTCACTTTTACAGGACCATAGCTGGTGCCGGAAACAGCTGAACCAGGAGGAAGGCAGAGAAGATGGACACACGACAACTCTCACCTAAGGGATATGACGCAAGACCACATTCATCCGTGGATGAACAATGCCTGGTACCGTTATATCCACGACAGAACAAAAGCAGAATCGGCAAATACAGACTATTATGTCTGTTCACATCTACCCAGCACGGCAACATACCCCACACTATATATGTTCCTGGACTAACTCTCAGGGAAGAACTACTTTATGATTTTAGCAGAGAAAAGGGGGACTTTGTGTCCTCTTCAACAACACATGCTGCATTTACATAAAGAAGACGCACATTCATCAAACATGACTGACGCCCTGAGTGCTTTGAGACAGATCCAGCAGGCCCAAAATCAGGACTATGTAAGTGATACAAGTGACTGGTTTTTTTTGGCTATACACTGGCTCCTGGTTACAGGTGCTAAAAAGACTACTCATCGGAGTTGGGATATTTTTACTTTTATTTTGTGTCTTTGTAACGTGTATATTGCCATGCCTAAGACTCATGATTAACCGCATAATTTTTTTTTTTTTTTACTGTTGCTGCATATACAGCTGTGACAAATGATGATGATAACTTTGGCCTGTTGGAACATGAAGTCTTTGTGTGATTAATGACGATGTGACAGAAAATGTACAACAAGATGTTACAAACTGGTATCTCACTTAAAGTTTTACTGACAACAGGAGGGAATATCAATGGAAAATTGTATTTAGTAGTCAGTATAATCTTTTAGTGATATAAGTTTGTATATGGTAGAATACTGCATGTAGTTATTTGTATTAGGAAATATTCAACCATGTATACTTAGAGGCATATAATCAATTGTGTGTGATCTCTAACAGGCTGCAGGCTTGGGGTGCATCCCAGGAATGCACCCCCACGTCTTGGGAGCATGAGAGCTTGTACCTGGTTTTATTGTTTTATGGCAGGATTAACGTAGCTATGTCTGTTTTAGTTTAAGTGCTTCTTTACATATAAATAAACTGCTGGACTTCCTCACCATGTTATCTAGGGTGGGGGAGACTACCCCCTTTTCTGACCAAGGATGTACCTTTTGTGCTCTCATGACCCTTTGATCAGCAGGGGACACACACACACACACACACACACACACACACACACACACACACACACACACACACACACACACACACACACACACACACACACTGAAGTATAAAAATAAAGACCGGGGCAGTGCTCAGCGCGAGTCTCTGAGACTGCCCTTACTAACAAGAACTTCTGTGTGTTTCTCTTCTCTGAGTCTTTACTGAAGAAGTGTTTTAGAATATTTTCCCTAACACCCCACCAGGGACTATGCTGCTCGTTGATGCCATCCACATTACACCTGGGCCTCTGGTGCTGACCGATATCATGCACATTTCACCAGGGCCTGTGGTCATGGCTGAGGACAACTACATTTCATCAGGGCCTGTGGTAATGGGTGAGGACATTCACATTACACCAGGGACTGTGGTGCTGGCTAATACCATCCACATTTCACAAGGGCCAGTGTTGTTGGATGAGACCATTCACATTACACCAGGGCCAGTGGTGTTGGCTGAGGCCATCCACATTACACCAGGGCCAGTGTTGTTGGATGAGGCCATCCGCATTACACCAGGGACAGTGGTTCCTGTCAGGCCAACATCACCACACCAGGGCCTGTGGTGCTGGCTGAGGCCATCTACATTACACCAGGGCCTGTGCTACTCGTTGATACCAACCACATTTCACCAGGGCTTGTGATACTGGCTGATGCGATCCACAATACACAAGGGCCTGTGCTTCTGGCTGAGGACATTCACATTACACCAGGGACAGTGCTTCCTGTAAGGCCATCATCACCACACCAGGGCCTGTGGTGCTGGCTGATACCATCCACATTACACAAGGGCCAGTGCTGCTGGCTTTCCACATTACCCAAGGGCTTGTGTTGCTGGCCGAAACAATCCACATTTCACAAGGGCCAGTGGTGTTGCTGGCTGATGCCATTCACAATACTCAAGGGCCTGTGCTACTGGCTGATGCCATCTACATTAAACCAGGGCCTGTGGTGCTGGCCAATACCACCGACATTTCACCAGGGCCTGTACTGTTGGATGAGGCCATCCACATTACACCAGGTACAGTTCTTCCTGTGTGGCAATCATCACCAAACCAGGGCCTGTGGTGCTGGATGAGGCCATCCACATTTCACCAGGGATTGTGTTGCTGGCTGATGCGTTCAACAAAACACAAG
Source organism: Simochromis diagramma (assembly GCF_900408965.1). NCBI lineage: Eukaryota > Metazoa > Chordata > Actinopteri > Cichliformes > Cichlidae > Simochromis > Simochromis diagramma. The sequence continues at coordinate 14,254 of NW_024387189.1, read as the reverse complement.
GGCCTTTACTACTGGCTGAGGATATTCACATTCCACCAGGGCCTGTGGTGCTGGCCAATACCATCCACATTTCACCAGGGCCACTGTTGTTGGCTGAGGCCATACACGTTACACAAGGGACAGTGCTTCCTGTGAGGCCATCTTCACCACACCAGGGCCTTTGCTTTTGGCTGAGGCGATCCACATTACATCACGGCCTGTGATGCCGGCTTCTACCATCCACATTACACCACGGACAGTGATTGCTGTGAGGCCATTTTCACCCCACCAGGGACTCTGCTGCTCGTTGATGCATCCACATCACACCTGGGCCTGTGGTGCTGACCGATATCATGCACATTTCACCAGGGCCAGTGGTGTTGGCTAAGGTCATTCATATTACACTAGGGTGTGTGGTGCTGACCAATACCATCCATATTTCAACAGGGACAGAGTTGTTAGATGTGGCCATCCAGATTAAAACAGGGTCTGTGCTACTGGCTGAGGACATTTACATTTCACCAGGGCCTGTGGTCATGGCTGAGGACAACTGCATTTCATCAGGGCCTGTGGTCATGGCTGAGGACATTCACATTACACCAGGGACTGTGGTGCTGGCCAATACCATCCACATTTCACCAGGGCCTGGCTGCTTTCTGAGGCCATCCACATTGCACCATGGCCTGTGCGTCCTGTGTGGCAATCATCACCAAACCAGGGCCTGTGGTGCTGGCCAATATAATCCACATTTCACCAGGGCAACTGCTGTTGGCTGAGGCCATACACATTACACAAGGGACAGTGCTTCCTCTAAGGCAATCTTCACCCCACCAGGGCCTCTGCTGCTCGTTGATGCCATCCACATTACACCTGGGCCTCTGGTGCTGACCGATATCATGCACATTTCACCAGGGCCAGTGGTGTTGGCTAAGGTCATTCATATTACACTAGGGTGTGTGGTGCTGACCAATACCATCCATATTTCAACAGGGACAGAGTTGTTAGATGTGGCCATCCACATTACAACAGGGTCTGTGCTACTGGCTGAGGACATTTACATTTCACCAGGGCCTGTGGTCATGGCTGAGGACAACTACATTTCATCAGGGCCTGTGGTCATGGCTGAGGACATTCACATTACACCAGGGCCTGTGGTGCTGGCCAATACCATCCACATTTCAACAGGGCCAGTGTTGTTGGATGAGGCCATTCACATTACACCAGGGACAGTGCTTCATGTGAGGCCATCATCACCACACCAGGGCCTGAGGTGCTGGCTGATACCATCCACATTACACAAGGGCCAGTGCTGCTAGCCTTCCACATTACCCAAGGGCCTGTGTTGCTGGCCGAAACCATCCACATTTCACAAGGGCCAGTGGTGTTGCTGGCTGATGCCATTCACAATACTCAAGGGCCTGTGCTACTGGCTGATGCCATCTACATTACACCAGTGATTGTGGTGCTAGCCAATACCACAGACATTTCACCAGGGCCAGTGTTGTTTGCTTAGGCCATTCACATTACACCAGGGACAGTGCTTCCTGTGAGGCCATCTTCACCACACCAGGGACTGTGCTGTTGGCTGAAACCATCCACATTACATCAGGGCCATTGGTTCTTGCCGATGTCATCCACATTTCACCAGGGCCCGTGGTGTTGGCTAAGGCCATCCACATTACACCAAGGTCTGTGGTGCTGGCCATTACCATCCACATTTCACCTGGGCCAGTGTTGGTAGATGAGGCCATCCACATTACAACAGGGCCTGTGCTACTGGCTGAGGCCATCCACATTATACCACAGCGTGTGCTCCATGTGAGGCTATCGTCACCACATCAGGGCATGTATTGCTGGCTTAGGCCATCCACATTGCACCAGGGTAGTGCTCCGTCTGAGGCCAACTTCACGACAGCAGGGCCTGCGCTGCTGTCTGAGGTCATCTACATTTCACCAGAGCCTGTGTTGCTGGCTGATGTGATCCACATTACACAAGGGCCTGTGCTACTCGTTGATGCCATCCACATTAAACCAGGCCCTGTCGTGCAGGCTAAAACCATCCACATTTTACCAGGGCTTGTGTTGCTGGCTGATGCGATCAACAATACACAAGGGACTGTGCTACTAGCTGATGCCATCCCCATTACACCACGGCCAGTGGTGTTGGCTGAGGAAACACACATTACACCAGGGACAGTGCTTCCTGTGAGGCCATCTTCACCACAACAGGGCCTGTACTGCTGGCTGATACCATCCACATTTCACTAGGGCCAGTGGTGTTGCTGGCTGATGCCGTTCACAATACTCAAGGGCCTGTGCTACTGGCTGATGCCATCTACATTAAACCAGGGCCTGTAGTGCTGGCCAATACCACCGACATTTCACCAGGGCCAGTGTTGTTTGCTGAGGCCATCCACATTACACCACTGACAGTGCTTCCTGTGAGGCCATCTTCACCACACCAGGGACTGTGCTGTTGGCTGAAACCATCCACATTACATCAGGGCCATTGGTCCTTGCCGATGTCATCCACATTTCTCCAGGGCCAGTGGTGTTGGCTAAGGCCACCCACATTACACCAAGGTCTGTGGTGCTGGACATTACCATCCACATTTCACCTGGGCCAGTGTTGGTAGATGAGGCCATCCACATTACACCATGGCCTGTGCTTCCTGTGAGGCCATCTTCACCACACCAGGGCCTGTACTGTTGGATGAGGCCATCCACATTACACCAGGTACAGTTCTTCCTGTGTGGCAATCATCACCAAACCAAGGCCAGTGTTGTTAGATGAGGCCATCCACATTTCACAAGGCCCTGCATTGCTGGCTCATGCCATCCACATAACAACAGGGCCTGTGCTACTCGTTGATACCATCCACATTTCACCAGGGCTTGTGTTGCTGGCTGATGCCATTCACAATACACAAGGGCCTCTGCTACTGGCTGAAGACATTCACATTACACCATCGATATTTCACCAGGGCCACTGTTGTTGGCTGAGGCCGTACATTTTACAACAGGAAGAGTGCTTCCTGTCAGGGCATCTTCACCACACCAGGGCCAGTACTGTTGGCTGAGGCCATCCACATCACACCAGGGCCTTTGTTACTGGCCAATACCATCCATATTTCACCTGGGCCACTGTTGTTGGCTGAGGCTGTACATTTTACACCAGGGAGAGTGCTTCCTGTGAGGCGATCTTCACCACACAAGGTTCTTTGCTGTTCGCTGAGGCCATCCATATTACAACAGGCCCTGTCCTACTGGGTGAGGACATTTACATTTCATCAGGGCCTGTGGTGATGGCTAATGACATCCACAAAACACAAGGGCCTGTGATACTGGCTGATGAGATCCACTTTTCACCAGGGCCACTGTTGTTGGCTTAGGCCATACACTTTACACCAGGGACAGTGCATCCTGTGAGGCCATCTTCACCCGACCAGGGCGTTTGCTGCTCGTTGATGCCATCCACATTACACTTGGGCCTGTGGTGCTGACCGATATCATGCACATTTCACCAGGGCCAGTGGTGTTGGCTAAGGCCATTCACATTACACCAGGGCCTTTGCTACTGGCTTAGGACATTTACATTTCACCAGGGCCTGTATTGGTGGCTGATCCCATCCACAATATACAAAGGCCTGTGCTACTGGCTGATGCCATCCACATTACACCAGGGCCAGTGTTGTCGGATGAGACCATCCACATTATACCACTGCCAGTGCTTCCTGTGAGGCCATCATCACCACACCAGGGCCTGCGTTGCTGACTGAGGCCATCCACATTGCACCAGGGCTAATGCTCTGTGTGAGGCCATCCTCACCACACCAGGGCCTGCGCTGCTTGCTCATGCCATCAACATTACACCAGGGCCTGTGCTATTCGTTGATGCCAATCCAAATTACGTAAGGGCCAGTGGTTTTGGCTGAGGACATTCACGTTACACTTGGGCCTTTTGTGCTGGCCAATACCATCCACATTTCACCAGGGCCAGTGTTGTTAGATGAGGCCATCCACATTTCACAAGGCCCTGCATTGCTGGCTCATGCCATCCACATAACAACAGGGCCTGTGCTACTGGCTGAGGCCAACTACATTTCACCGGGGCCTGTGCTAGTCGTTGATGCCATCCACATTATACCAGGGCAAGTGGTGCTGTCCGAAACCATCCACATTACACCAGGGACAGTGCTTCCTGTGAGGCCAGCTTCACCCAACCAGGGAATCTGCTGCTCGTTGATGCCATCCACATTACAACTGGGCGTGTGGTGCTGGATATCATTCACATTTCACCAGGGCCAGTGGTGTTGGCAAAGGCCATTCACACTACACCAGGGTGTGTGATGCTGACCAATACCATCCATATTTCACCAAGGACAGTGTTGTTAGATGAGGCCATCAACATTACAACAGGGCCTTTTCTAATGGCTGAGGCCAACTACATTTCACCAGTGCCTGTCTTGGTGGCTGATCCCATCCACAATATACAAAGGACTGTGCTACTGGCTGATCCCATCCACATTACACCTGAGCCAGTGCTCCTTGTGAGACCATATTCACCACACCAGGGACTGTGCTACTCGTTGATTGCATCCACATTATACCCGGGCCTGATTTGCTGTCCGAAACCATCCACATTTCACCAGGGCTTGTGTTGCTGGCTGATGACATTCACAAAACACAAGGGCCTTTGACACTGGCTGATGCCATCCACATTTCACCAGGGCTTGTGTTGCTGGCTGATGACATTCACAAAACACAAGGGCCTTTGACACTGGCTGATGCCATCCACATTACACCAGGGCCAGTGGTGTTGGATGAGGACATTCACATTACACCAGGGCCTGTGCCAATACCATCCACATTTCACAAGGGCCAGTGTTGTTGGATGAGGCCATCCAAATTACACCAGTGCCTGTGCTACTCGTTGATTCCATTCACATTACAGCAGGGCCTGTGGTGCTGACCAATACCATCCACATTTCAGCAGGGCCAGTGTTGTTGGCTGAGGCCATCCAGATTACACCACTGCCGGTGCTTCCTGTGATGCCATCATCACCACATCAGGGCCTGTGCTACTCGTTGATACCATCCACATTTCACCAGTGCTTGTGTTGCTGGCTGATGCGATCCACAATACACAAGGGCCTCTGCTACTGGCTGAAGACATTCACATTACACCAGGGCCTGTGGTGCTGGCCAATACCATCGATATTTCACCAGGGTCACTGTTGTTGGCTGAGGCCATAAACTTTACATCAGGGACAGTGCTTCCTGTGAGGCGATCTTCACCACACAAGGTTCTTTGCTGTTCGCTGAGGCCATCCATATCACAAAAGGGCCTGTCCTACTGGGTGAGGACATTTACATTTCACCAGGGCCTGTGGTGATAGCTGATCCCATCCACAATATAAAAAGGCCTGTGCTACTGGATGATGCCATCCACATTGCAACAGGGCCACTGCTCCCTGTAACGCCATATTCACAACACCAGGGCCTGTGCTGCTGTCTCATGCCATCGACATTACACCAGATCATTTGCTACTGGGTGAGACCATCCACATTACACCAGTGCCAGTGCTCCCTGTGAGGCCATACTCACCACACCAGGGCTAGTGTTGTTGGATGAGGCCATCCACATTACACCAGTGCATGTGCTACTCGTTGATTCCATTCACATTACACCAGGGCCTGTGGTGCTGACCGATATCATGCACATTTCAACAGGGCCAGTGGTGTTGGCTAAGGTCATTCACATTACACCAGGGCCTTTGCTACTGGCTTAGGACATTTACATTACACCAGGGTGTGGTCATGGCTGAGGCCAACTACATATCACCAGGGCCTGTATGGTGGCTGATCCCATCCACAATATACAAAGGCCTGTGCTACTGGGTGAGGCCAACGACATTTCACCAGGGCTTGTGTTGCTGGCTGACGACATCCACAATACACAAGCGCCTCTGCTACTGGCTGATGCCAACTACATTTCACCAGGGCCTGTGCTAGTAGTTGATGCCATCCACATTATACCAGGGCAATTGGTGCCGGCCAATACCATCCACATTTCACCAGGGCCAGTGTTGTTGGCTGAGGCCATCCAGATTACACCAAGGGACAGTGCTTCTTGCGAGGCCATCTTCACCCCACCAGGGTCTCTGCTGCTCGTTAATGCCATCCACATTACACCTGAGCCTCTGGTGCTGACCAATACCATCCATATTTCACCAGGGCCAGTGTTGTTGGATGAGTCCATTCACATTACAACAGGGCCTGTGGTACTGGCTGAGGACATTTACATTTCACCAGGGCCTGTGGTGCTGGCCAATACCATCCACATTTCACCAGGGCCAGTGTTGTTGGATGAGGCCATTTACATTACACCAGGGCCTGTTGTGCTGGCAAATACCATCCACATTACACCAGGGCCAGTGGTGTTGGCTGACGACATTCACATTACACCAGGGCCTGTGCTACTCGTTGATACCAACCACATTTCACCAGTGCTTGTGTTGTTGGCTGATGCAATCCACAATACACAAGGGCATGTGCTTCTGGCTGAGGACATTCATATTACACCAGGGCCTGTGGTGCTGGCCAATACCATCCATATTTCACCGGGGCCACTTTTTTTGGCTTAGGCCATACACTTTACACCAGGGACACTGCTTCCTGTCAGGCGATCTTCACCACACCAGGGACTGTACTGTTGGATGAGGCCATCCATATTAAACCAGGGCCTGTGCTACTTGATGATACCATCCACATTTCACCATGGAATGTGTTGCCGGCTGATGCGTTCCAGAAAACACAAGGGCCTTTACTACTGGCTGAGGATATTCACATTACACCAGGGCCTGTGGTGCTGGCCAATATAATCCACATTTCACCAGAGCCACTGTTGTTGGCTGAGGCCATACACATTACACAACGGACAGTGCTTCCTGTGAGGCCATCTTCACCATACAAGGGTCTGTGCTTTTGGCTGAGGCGATCCACATTACATCACGGCCTGTGATGCCGGCTTCTACCATCCACATTACACCAGGGACAGTGATTGCTCTGTGGCCATCTTCACCCCACCAGGGCCTCTGCTGCTCGTTAATGCCATCCACATTACACCTGAGCCTCTGGTGCTGACCGATATCATGCACATTTCACCAGGGCCAGTGGTGTTGGCTAAGGCCATTCACATTACACCAGGGTGTGTGGTGCTGGCCAATACCATCCATATTTCACCAGGGACAGAGTTGTTAGATGAGGCCATCCACATTACCCAAGGGCCTGTGCTACTGGCTGAGGACATTTACATTTCACCAGGGCCTGTTTTCATGGCTGAAGACAACTACATTTCATCAGGGCCTGTGGTCATGGCTGAGGACATTCACATTACATCACGGCCTGTGATGCCGGCTTCTACCATCCACATTTCACCAGGGCCCGTGGTGTTTGCTGAGGACATTCACATTACACCAGGGCCTGTGGTGTTTGCTGATACCATCCACATTTCACCAGGGCCAGTGTTGTTGGATGAGGCCATCCAAGTTACACCAGGGACAGTGCTTCCTATGAGGCCATCATCACCACACCAGGGCGTGTGGTGCTTGCTGATACCATCCACATTACCCAAGAGCCAGTGCTGCTAGCCTTCCACATTACCCAAGGGCCTGTGTTGCTGGCCGAAACCATCCACATTTCACAAGGGCCAGTGGTGTTGCTGGCTGATGCCATTCACAATACTCAAGGGCCTGTGCTACTGGCTGATGCCATCTACATTAAACCAGGGCCTGTACTGTTGGTTGAGGCCATCCACATTACACCAGGTACAGGTCTTCCTGTGTGGCAATCATCACCAAACCAGGGCCTGTGGTGCTGGATGAGGCCATCCACATTTCACCAGGGATTGTGTTGCTGGCTGATGCGTTCCACAAAACACAAGGGCCTTTACTACTGGCTGAGGATATTCACATTACACCAGGGCCTGTGGTGCTGGTCAATATAATCCACTTTTCACCAGGGCCAGTGTTGTTGGATGAGGCCATTTACATTACACCAGGGCCTGTGGTGCTGGCTGATACCATCCACATTTCACCAGGGCCACTGTTGTTGGCTGAGGCCATACACTTTTCATCAGGGACAGTGCTTCCTGTGAGGCCATCTTCACCACACCAGGGCCTGTACTTTTGGATGAGGCCATCCACATTACACCAGGGCCTTTGGTGCTGGCCAATACATCCACATTTCACCAGGCCCGTTGGTGCTGTCCGAAAACATCCACATTTCAACAGGTCTTGTGTTGCTGGCTGATGACATCCACATTACACCAGGGCCAGTGGTGTTGGCTGAGGCCATCCACATTACACAATGGCTTGTGGTGCTGGCCAATACATCCACATTTCACCATGGCCAGTGTTGTTGGATGAGGCCATCCGCATTACACCAGGGACAGTGCTTCCTGTGAGGCCATCATCACCACAACAGGGCATGTGGTGCTGGATGATGCCATCAACATTACACCAGGGCCTGTGCTACTCGTTGATGCCATCCACATTACACCAGGGCCTGTGTTGTTGGCTGAGGCCATCCACATTTCACCACTGCCAGTGCTTCCTGTGATGCTATCATCACCAAACCAGGGCCTGTGGTGCTGGCTTAGGCCATCCACATTACACCAGGGCCTGTGCTACTCGTTGATACCAACCACATTTCACCAGGGCTTGTGTTGTTGGCTGATGCCATCCACAATACACAAAGGCCTGTGCTTCTGGCTGAGGACATTCACATTACACCAGGGCCTGTGGTGCTGGCCAATATAATCCACATTTCACCAGAGCCACTGTTGTTGGCTGAGGCCATACACATTACACAACGGACAGTGCTTCCTGTGAGGCCATCTTCACCACACAAGGGTCTGTGCTTTTGGCTGAGGCGATCCACATTACATCACGTCCTGTGATGCCGGCTTCTACCATCCACATTACACCAGGGACAGTGATTGCTGTGTGGCCATCTTCACCCCACCAGGGCCTCTGCTGCTCGTTAATGCCATCCACATTACACCTGAGCCTCTGGTGCTGACCGATATCATGCACATTTCACCAGGGCCAGTGGTGTTGGCTAAGGCCATTCCCATTACACCAGGGTGTGTGGTGCTGGCCAATACCATCCATATTTCACCAGGGACAGAGTTGTTAGATGAGGCCATCCACATTACCCAAGGGCCTGTGCTACTGGCTGAGGACATTTACATTTCACCAGGGCCTGTTTTCATGGCTGAAGACAACTACATTTCATCAGGGCCTGTGGTCATGGCTGAGGACATTCACATTACATCACGGCCTGTGATGCCGGCTTCTACCATCCACATTTCACCAGGGCCCGTGGTGTTTGCTGAGGACATTCACATTACACCAGGGCCTGTGGTGTTTGCTGATACCATCCACATTTCACCAGGGCCAGTGTTGTTGGATGAGGCCATCCAAGTTACACCAGGGACAGTGCTTCCTATGAGGCCATCATCACCACACCAGGGCGTGTGGTGCTTGCTGATACCATCCACATTACCCAAGAGCCAGTGCTGCTAGCCTTCCACATTACCCAAGGGCCTGTGTTGCTGGCCGAAACCATCCACATTTCACAAGGGCCAGTGGTGTTGCTGGCTGATGCCATTCACAATACTCAAGGGCCTGTGCTACTGGCTGATGCCATCTACGTTAAACCAGGGCCTGTACTGTTGGTTGAGGCCATCCACATTACACCAGGTACAGGTCTTCCTGTGTGGCAATCATCACCAAACCAGGGCCTGTGGTGCTGGATGAGGCCATCCACATGTCACCAGGGATTGTGTTGCTGGCTGATGCGTTCCACAAAACACAAGGGCCTTTACTACTGGCTGAGGATATTCACATTACACCAGGGCCTGTGGTGCTGGTCAATATAATCCACTTTTCACCAGGGCCAGTGGTGCTGGCCAATACCATCCACATTTCACCAGGGCCAGTGTTGTTGGATGAGGCCATTTACATTACACCAGGGCCTGTGGTGCTGGCCAATACCATCCACATTTCACCAGGGCCACTGTTGTTGGCTGAGGCCATACACTTTTCATCAGTGACAGTGCTTCCTGTGAGGCCATCTTCACCACACCAGGGCCTGTACTTTTGGCTGAGGCCGTCCACATTACACCAGGGCCTTTGGTGCTGGCCAATACATCCACATTTCACCAGGCCCGTTGGTGCTGTCCGAAAACATCCACATTTCAACAGGTCTTGTGTTGCTGGCTGATGACATCCACATTACACCAGGGCCAGTGGTGTTGGCTGAGGCCATCCACATTACACAATGGCTTGTGGTGCTGGCCAATACATCCACATTTCACCAGGGCCAGTGGTGTAAGCTAAGGCCATCCACATCACACCAGGTCCTGTGCTGCTGGCTGAGGCCATCCACATTGCACCGGGGCCATGGGGTTGGATGAGGACATTAACATTACACCTGGGACTGTGTTGCTGGCTGAGGCCATTCACATTGCAGTAGGGCCTGTGCTGCTGGCTGAGGCCACCTATATTTCACGAGGGCCTGTGTTGACGGCTGATGCCATCCACAATACACCAGGGCCAGTGATTTCTGTGAGGCCATCTTCACTAGACCAGGGTCTGTGCTGTTTGCTGATGCCATCGAAAATACACCAGGGCCAATGATTCCTGTGAGACCATCTTTACCAGACCAGGGCCTGTGCTGCTAGCCATCCAAATTACCCAAGGACCTGTGTTGCTGGTCGAAAACAACCACATTTCACCAGGGCCTGTGGTGTTGCTGGATGAGGCCATCCACAGTACACAAGGGCCTGTGCTACTGGCTGAGGACATTCACATTACAACATGGCCTGTTGTGCTGGCCAATACCATCCACATTTCACCAGGGCCACTGTTGTTGGCTGAGGCCATACACTTTACATCAGGGACAGTGCTTCTTGTGAGGCGATCTTCACCACACCAGGGCCTGTACTTTTGGCTGAGGCCATCCACATTACACCAGGGCCTTTGGTGCTGGCCAATACCATCCACATTTCACCAGGCACTTTTGGTGCTGTCCGAAACCATTCACATTTCACCAGGGCTCGTGTTGCTGTCTGATGACATTCACAATACAGAAGGGCCTGTGATACTGGGTGATGCCATCCACATTATACCAGGGCCAGTGGTGTTGGCTGAGGCCATCCACATTACACAACGGCCTGTGGTGCTGGCCAATAACATCTACATTTCACCAGGGCATGTGGTGCTGGATGATGCCATCAACATTAAAAAAGGGCCTGTGCTACTCGTTGATGCCATCCACATAACACCAGGGCCTGTGCTTCTGGCTGAGGACATTCATATTACACCAGGGACTGTGGTGCTGGCCAATACCATCCATATTTCACCAGGGCCACTGTTGTTGGCTTAGGCCATACACTTTACACCAGGGACACTGCTTCCTGTGATGCCATCTTCACCACACCAGGGACTGTACTGTTGGATGAGGCCATCCACATTAGACCAGTGCCTGTGCTACTCGATGATACCATCCACATTTCACCAGGGATTGTGTTGCCGGCTGATGCTTTCCAGAAAACACAAGGGCCTTTACTACTGGCTGAGGATATTCACATTACACCAGGGCCTGTGGTGCTGGCCAATATAATCCACATTTCACCAGGGCCACTGTTATTGGCTGAGGCCATACACATTAGACAAGGGACAGTGCTTCCTGTGAGGCCATCTTCACCACACAAGGGTCTGTGCTGAGGCGATCCACATTACACAACGGCCTGTGCTACTTGTTGATACCAACCACATTTCACCAGGGCTTGTGATACTGGCTGATGCGATCCACAATACACAAGGGCCTGTACTTCTGGCTGAGGACATTCACATTACACCATGGCCTATGGTGCGAGCTAATACCATCCACATTTCACCAGAGCCAGTTTTGTTGGATGAGGCCATCCAAATTACACCAGGGACAGTACTTCCTGTGAGGCCATCATCATCACACCAGGGCGTGTGGTGCTGGCTGATACCATCCACATTACACAAGGGTCAGTGCTGCTAGCCTTCCACATTACCCAAGGGCCTGTGTTGCTGGCTGAAACCATCCACATTTCACAAGGGCCAGTGGTGTTGCTGGCTGATTGCATTCACAATACTCAAGGGCCTGTGCTACTGGCTGATGCCATCTACATTAAACCAGGGCCTGTGGTGCTGGCCAATACCACCGACATTTCACCAGGGCCATTGTTTTTTGCTTAGGCCATTCACATTACACCAGGGACAGTGCTTCCTGTGAGGCCATCTTCACCACACCAGGGACTGTGCTGTTGGCTGAAACCATCCACATTACATCAGGGCCATTGGTCCTTGCCGATGTCATCCACATTTCACCAGGGCCAGTGGTGTTGGCTAAGGCCATCCACATTACACCAAGGTCTGTGGTGCTGGCCATTACCATCCACATTTCACCTGGGCCAGTGTTTGTAGATCAGGCCATCCACATTACAACAGGGCCTGTGCTACTGGCTGAGGCCATCCACATTATACCACAGCATGTGCTCCATATGAGGCTATCGTCACCACATCAGGGCATGTATTGCTGGCTTAGGCCATCCACATTGCACCAGGGCTAGTGCTCCCTCTGAGGGCCTGTGCTGCTGTCTGAGGTCATCTACATTTCACCAGAGCCTGTGTTGCTGGCTGATGTGATCCACATTACACAAGGGCCTGTGCTACTCGTTGATGCCATCCACATTAAACCAGGGCCTGTCGTGCAGGCTAAAACCATCCAAATTTCACCAGGGCTTGTGCTACTGGCTGATGCCATCCCCATTACACCAGGGCCAGTGGTGTTGGCTGAGGAAATACACGTTACACCAGGGACAGTGCTTCCTGTGAGGCCATTTTTAAGGTTCAAAATATTGGGGATGGAGACAAGAGAAAAAAAAACAATAACAACACTGGTCCGGCCGGGTTAAGTCAGACGATGATTTTAATGATCACACACGTGGGAGATGGACACCGTATGCAGACAGCCTCAGATGTCAAAATGGTGGAGCATTGCTCAAACTCTTATAGCCTCTGGTTCTCCCACCTTATCATAAAAGCCTAAACATTCACATGCTTTTCTCTCACACGGCGCCTAAGCTACGACCTTGGCTCCCCGTTTATCTGCTCCTGTTCAGTTGGGGCAGAAAACTCCAGTATATTCTGTTCTCTACTAATCATACAAATAAGGCGATGACTTTATGCAAACATGTTTGTCTGAGTCTTCTATCAAAAGTTACAGCGATTTATATGAAGTTGTTCAAAAACGCTTTATTTCGCCAAGACAATGCGTTTCTCACTGTTACATGCATTTGAATGGGAAACTCGCCTGAAACAAAGTATAGGTTTTCATTATGTGAATAATTTTAAAATCTTAGCTCAATTGGCTGCAAAACATATTGAGTTCTATAAGATAAAGCCATGAACATGTTTGTCTGAGACCTCTATCAAAAGTTACAGCGATTTATATGAAGTTGTACGAAAATGCTTTCTTTCGCCAAGACAGTGTGTTTCTCACTGTTACATGCATTTGAATGGGAAACTCGCCTGAAACAAAGTATAGGTTTTCATTATGTGAATAATTTTAAAATCTTAGCTCAATCGGCTGCAAAACCTGTTTGCCCAGCACGGGGATATTGAGTTCTATAAGCATAACTGTTTGTCTGAGTCTTCTATCAAAGTACAGCGATTTATATGAAGTTGTTCAAACACGCTTCTTTCGCCAAGACAATGCGTTTCTCACTGTTACATGCATTTGAATGGGAAACTCGCCTGAAACAAAGTATAGGTTTTCATTATGTGAATAATTTTAAAATCTTAGCTCAGTCGGCTGCAAAACCTGTTTTCCCAGCACGGGGATATTGAGTTCTATAAGATAAAGCCAAGAACATCTGTTTCTGAGTCTTCTATCAAAAGTTACTAGACGATTTCTATGAGGGTTAATACAAACGTTTATTCCGACCAAGGACAATGCATTTCTCACTGTTACGTGCATTTGAATGGGAAACTCGCCTGAATACAACAGTATAGGTTTATTATGTGCATAATTTTAACATCTACTAGCCCAATCGTGATTGCCAAAACATATTTGATTTCTATAAGATAAGCCTGAGACCTGTGTTGTTGAGTCCTCAGATCAACGTTACAGAAGATTATATGAAGTGTTCAAAACGCTTTCATTACGCCAA
>NW_024387188.1:1204824-1213110 GCF_900408965.1 Simochromis diagramma | reverse complement strand
CTACTGTACTTTAACCTGTGTCTGACTTTCTTCAATGCTCGATCCATCGCAGGGGGTTTGCGTGCCTCAGTGACCCTAAAACTAGATCAGCGGAAGCTTAGCCCAGGTGTTGGTCAGGTCTAGGGTAGAGGCCTGACAAAGTGCAATCCAATTACATGACAAAAACAGTTACTGAGCACCCCACCCAATCAAGGCACTTAGAGCAGGGGCGGAGCGTGGGGGTGGCTTACTGGGCTTAAGCCCGGGTTGTTTTGTCAGAAGCCCGGGGTCTTTTGGAGTGTAATTTTTTCATAGTTAGATGCCTGGCTGACAACTGTATAAAACAAAAAGTACACACAATATTCGAAGCACATAGTGCACACTGTGGGAATTTACGACTGTGCGTGAATCCCCCTGATATTGGTATGATCCGAGCTCAGGCACTAAGCGACTGAGGAGAGGGCGGGGCAGCTGCTGCCTGTGAGTGCGCTGTTGGAGAAACGGAGCCAGCCATACTAAGGAGAACTGAAGTTTGACCAGGTACCAAAGCAAATCATTCGTACTGTACAAATAATGTAAATATGACGGTGCATCACGAAAGATTGATATCAAACTGATCACTTGACCAATATTACGTTACTTGCTCTTCAAGTGAATCAACAAATGGCGAAATGAAAAGCCGAACAACAACAATGCTGTTTCTTTAGAGAGTCTTAGCTTACGTGTGTTTATTTCATATTTTCAGTTCTTACCCTCCCCGACTAAATCGGTTTCAGTTATGCACTGAAATATAAGAATGGACATTAGAGGCTTCTTTCAAAGAAAAAACTCAGGTAAATGTTATTTTATATATTATGCTTTGTATGTTGTTCAGTATATTTCTATGCAAAACAAGAGGGATTTCAGTACACAGCAGGATATTCACATTTGTAACCAGATATTTACACTTTAGGGAGAAAACATAAAACATTTTTACTGCACAACATCAATTTAGAGTAAACTTTTGTTTTAGATAAATATTGAAATATCTTTTGAATTAGTTAAATGTCAGAATAAAGAGAGAGAGATCTGTCTATTTATTATCACTTTCATCAAATTTAGGAGTGCATATACACTAAGTTTATTGTTACTTAATAAGAAAACTCCAGACGATTCCATTCTGAGCTGAAGAAGCTTCTGATAGGTTAGTAGAGTCCATGTGAGTAAATTGGTGGCACAGCTGTGGATGCATATAAGGCAAAACACAGAGCCTGTTTCTCTGAAATGGGAAAATCAAGAGATATCAACCAAAACACCAGGAAAAGAATTGTGGAGCTCCATAAGTGTGGCTCAAGTTTGAATACAATTTGGTGCCATTTGCAATTAAGAAATACAGACAGTTTCTTTCTTTACTCTTAAAGTTAACAAATATGTTTTTTATATTTATCAATCTAAAAAAAATAAACATTTAGTCTGATTTGATGTTACAATTAAAAAAGTGTTTTTATCTGAAGAGTGTGTAAATATCTGGTTTCAACTGTATATTTGATGATTGTCAGCACAAAGAGGAACAGAGAGGGAGAGAGAGGAGAATGAGGACAGAACTGAGAGGGAACAAGAGCAGGTGAGACACACATGTTAGTCAAATGGTTGTTTACCAAAAGTATCACCGTATCATAGGTCCTCATGTATCTCGTACCTAGTGTTTCTTTTTAGGTTTGTTATTTTTCAAATTTCACATTTATTAAGTTATGCAGGCTTGTTTGCACAACAAGGCTAAATAATTATATAAACTTTTCTCAATCTAAATAGTGGACTTTGGTAGAATTAAAAAATAAGTGTAGTGCAGGTCTATGATGATTTTTAGTGCTACTATCATCTAGTTCTGATTCTGGTTCTGTCTTGGTTAAGTCCTCAGTAGTCCTGATTTTGAACTGTTGTAGTCCTGTTTTAATTCTGGATCAGTTCTGGGTCTGGTTGAATTGGGGTTTAGTCCTTGTGTCTTGATACAGCCCTGACCTTGTTCTGCCTTGCTGCTTAATTAAAAAAACTAGTTTAAGGTGTCTTGCATATGTGATATATATTTTTCCCTATATGAAGTCATTCTTTTTTGAACAAAACTCAAAACAGAGCCTATTAATCTTTCAGTCATTCCTACCCCTCCCCCCCCCCCCCCAAAAAAAAATAAAAAAAATCCCACATGCATCATGCATACTACCCTTTTGGGCTAAGCCCCAGGTGTTTCAAATGTCTGGCTCCGCCTCTGACTTAGAGTTCAAACGGACTGCAACCAGCGGTAAGAAAAACGCTGCAAAAGAACATAAAACACAACGCAAATAGGAAAAAGGAAGAAAAAGAGGAAGGGAAGTGTTTCTGGGGAGACAATAACCTGACGGACCAGTTGCAGAAACCCAAAACATGGTAGGCGTGTTTTATCATCATTCATATGATGACGGATTTTTAGGCTAATAGTTAGGCTAACAAACTTACCTCTCATCTTTTCTTTCCTCTGTTTCTTTCCAAAACTGATAGATCCTCCACTTCTTTTAAGTGTCTACCAGCGCAAT
The DNA here is from genome assembly GCF_900408965.1 of Simochromis diagramma. Lineage (NCBI taxonomy): Eukaryota > Metazoa > Chordata > Actinopteri > Cichliformes > Cichlidae > Simochromis > Simochromis diagramma. The sequence goes on along the minus strand of NW_024387188.1, from coordinate 1,210,585 downwards.
TCTTAGCATATTTTGGTTCCTGCAACTGGTCCGTCGGATTATTGTCTCCCCAGAAACACTTCCCTTGTGCTTTTGGAAATGTTTTTTCCTATTTCTGCTTTGTTTCTCCTATTTCTGTTGTCGTTTTTCCTATTTCCGTTGTGTTTTGTGTGCTTTTGTAGGGCTTTTCTTATTGCTGGTGTTTTCTTAAGTTGCAGTCCGTTTGGCATCTCAGGGCCACGCAGTACAGTCCCAAAAAAGTTGTTTTTTATTTAACCCAACAACATAGTGGGTTAAATTATACAAAAAAATCAAAATCTTGGGCCCATAAAAGAGGTCAAAATAACAGAACTCTACTCAAAGTTAACAGCAACCAATACTGATACCTCAAACAAACTGACCTCACTAAACGAGACAAAGGGGGAAACTTAAAAATCACAAAAAGGGGTAAAACACACAAAAACCTAACTGAGACCAAAACCAGTTATTTATTATCCTGTAAATTAAACCTTATATTTAAAGAAAGACAAATGTGAATGCAGTGTTGTGTGTAAGCCTCTACACTAATGTTACCACTGTGTGGCTGTAACTGCAGCCATCACACCGCCTGACCACGTTAAGGTGGTAATCTCTCAGGGGGGAAACAGAAAAACTAGACAACAAAAAGAAAAGAAAATAATGCTCATCAGATTCTAACAACTCAAAACATGACATTTACCATAACCGGATGGCCTATATAATAAATATATTCAAACTCAACAATAGTACTTCGCACTATTGCCAATATTAACAAAACCAAAAAGGGTAAGCCAAATTATAAAAAAAAGACAATTCACGAAGTCTTGAAAAATAAAACTGAAAAATAGAAATAAAGAATAAAAATCCTCAATCTACTCTATAACAACAGTCTCCTGCTTCCCTACAGATCAACACGTTGTCACTCCCAACTCGTCATATGTGCGACGCCCATACAGCATTTATCACTTCTTAATTATTTATTGCACTTCTTGCTCGTCAGTGAGGTACTTTTAGTGCTTTATCTATGTTTGTGTGGGGACTTGTTATAAATCAGTCTTCAACCTTTAATCTCTCTCTGAAAATGACTGGGATTAAATGCAGTATAATAAACTTTCCTGAAACTTTGTCATGATCTCCAGTTCTGCCATTTCATAGGATCTCCTGTCCAGTGCTTCTCAAATGTTGGTTGTTTTTATAACTCATCTCACCTTCTGCTCTTGTGTCTGCTGTGATAAGCCTTTTATACTCACCCATTTTATTTCCATTTCTGTTTCTCACTACTTTTCTTAACAAGATTAAACCAGAATCAAGGTATGTGAGGAAATTCTACACTAATTGGTACCTGTGGTCTTTCTTCTGTTACATACCACACCCCAAAGAAAGGACACACATAATACAGACACATTTTCAGTGACCCAAATAACGTTCATACACGCTCCGTATCATAACCTCCTTTTTGTTTGTGTTTATTTTAAGCAAGTGATTTAACATAAGGATTAAAATAGAAAGAAAAATCCTTTAAATAAAACCTGTGTGAAATACATAATAAAAAACATAAAATAAATAAATATGTCAAAACCCCCTGAGATCTAGCCTCACAATCACTTGTTCTATGACGACTAAAGAAAGTTTATTTACTTCACAGACCCAGTGACGCCCATTCAGTTTCATTATCCAGGAAATAACAGCTGATGCTCACACTTCTGTTTAAGACACAGTCCAATCTTAGGTTCCTCACCCTGAGTGGAACAATGGGTCTATGTGAGTACAGCTGCCTTTTTCAAATCATCTCTACATCATATGAGTTCATGATTCTAGCATTACAGAAAATGTCTTAATAGGGCTGGGCGATATATAACTCAGGGCTGCACTGCTGCTGGCATGTTTGACATCTGCATGTCGCCTGGTGCACATCATAACGTTCTTGGACCAAAAAGAAAAAGAAACAACATGACTAATAAATCACTGCCTTCACAAATGACTTCTATTAATGCAATACCATGTTCTGATTGTACAGCAAGGGCAGAAAACATGCTTCATCACACTATGTTCAAATCCATCACCCTAACCTAAATAGCAGGTTGCTGTTTACTATTAATGTTGATTAAAATCACTATTTTTCCTGCTGACACTGTGAAGTTTACGCCCCCACAGGAGCAGTTTCGAAGCTTCACTGCTGGCAGAATGCGAGCTACCAAAAAAGAGAAAACCACTTAAATAGATTATTTCTAACTGGCTGTAGACACATATGAAAACCAAAATTGAGTATCTCATGAGGAAATACCTTGTATATTGGTGCAATTTTGACCGTCCACTCCAATAATACATGTGGTTGGAGGGGAATGGCTTTAAAAAACATCAATAACACTTTCTCTGTTGTGGAGTGGCTGATGTTTGTGATGTAGAACATCACAATCCCCACAGAACCATTCCTCTGGAAGACACTCTCTGCACATAGACAGGACTTTTTTGTAACAAATTCAGCAAAATTTGAATAACTGAAAGTAGTACGCACTCAGATCCAGCCACTCTTGACAAAGGTAGCAGCTTCTATTTTGATATTATAGCTCAGGGTGGCTCAGTGTACTCTCAGTGCCAGAGAGGCGCTCAGCTTGGGTAGAACCTCTTTAGAAACCCTCCTCCTCAGAAGGTCCCCACATGTTTCACCCAGCACACACAGCGCCTGGCATGTAATGTACAAAAATGTAATGTATAAAAGCAGCAAGCTATCAAAATTCAATAAAACCTTCCCGTTGTGTACTACTGGATGAATTATCATTTACAAAACTTTTACAAAAATTTCCCAGCAGCAGCTCTGAGTGAATAAATGACTGTTTACAGACTTAACGTGTCTGAATTTGTCAGTTCATCAATGAAAATATGAATAACAAATTCAAAAATAGTCCAGCTGATGACAGGAGCTGACGAGTAGCCTAATTTACACCGACAAGATGAATCAGCTGACACTTGTACCAAAGATGACAAAAATCTATCAGCTTCGTTTATCCCAAAGTCCTACTTTGTGATTCTCTGAGACAGTTTGAAAAGCAGCCTCTAAGAAGGCATCCACACAGTGATTTTTCTGTGCTGATAGAAGAAATGCTAGTTTAAAGAGTCTTCACAGACTCTTACAACCCAAAAAAGAAAATAATAGAACTATTTCTGAATGAAATAAGCCTGTTGTTGAGCGTAATCTTTCATTCTTTCACTATTAAGAGTTTAAAAAAATTAAAGATGACTTGAATAATTTAGACTCACATAATGAAAAGGGAGGTTTGTTTTACTTACCCTGAAGGCTCTGAGGACTGCTAATGGGCCATCGGCTGTGAGTCTCTGCAGGAGTGCTGGCCAGCAGCGATGAGCCATAGGCAGCAGTTCATTTTCCCTCTCACTCAGCACCTGAACGCACAACTCCAGCACATCCAGTACCTAAAGACAAAGACGCACAACACACCTAACAATTATCTCTGTTTTGATCCTGATTATATGTGAGCTGGAACTAAGTATTGAGGTCTTCAAACTCCTGAGCAGGCACGACTTCAGCACAGACATGACTTATTTCTGTTTCACTCCTGGACCAGACTGAATGTTTTTCCTTGATGAGCATTACACCAGTGAACAGTCATCCACACAGTTCTGACAGGATGAATTGTAGCAAAGGTCCTACCCTCACAAGAATGATTACTTTTGTTATTAGTCCAACAGTTGACTCTACATAAAACTACTGATACAGTACCTTGAGTCGGAGCCTGAGGCTGGGATCAGACAGCAGATGAATGCAGCGCTCCGTAACATCCTTAGTGATGCTGAGGTGGGAGGGAAGCTCTGCTTTCACATCAGGACTACCAATATCTTCCACATCCTCACACTCAGTGGGAGGGACCTCTGCAATGGCAGCACATGTACAGTTAGACCGCCAGTTTAGCAGTGAGGTTCAGATTTCTATGACTCTTAATTACAATGATCCATCTCCTCTACACTCTGAATCTAATCTCACCACCACTACAACCTATAGCTTATATTCCACTGGCCCGTAGACAGACCTATTACCTCGGTCTTCAGTGTCATCATCCTCTATTCCAAAGCTCTCTGCCAGTTCTTTCTGTTTGCAGTAATTCAGCAGGAATTGGCGAATGCTGAGGTCTTCCTGGTCACTGGAGCTTTGCCTGGAGCTGGCAGACTTACTGGTCCTGCAACAAGTGGAAGGAAACCACCTCGCTAAAGGAAAAACAAGACAACAATATGAACATAGGTTTGGTTACAATAAAATAAGTCAGTTGATCAAAATCAGTGTGACACAGACAATGATGTTTTTGGAAAGAGCCCATTAGTGACATTTAATTTATACATTTTTACTGTGAGGGCTTGTAAAACTTCTGTATGAATATTATTATGAATATTAATTCTACAACAGAAAACGACTCAGCATTTAAACCATCACGATGTATTAAATGTTTCCAAAGACACTGATGATTTGATAACAAGCAAAGTTATATATCCTGAAATGTACTCATTGATAGAAACTTTGAAAGGCAACACAGAAAAATGCGGTAGCGAATGCCTTGAGTCACATTTTCTTCCTTATCCTCTTTGACTCCCAGTATACGTGAGACTCACTCTGACATCACTGTTGAAATCTTACCCAGTGCCTTCATGAGCGCGTGCAGCACGGAGCAGAAAAGAGCAGCTGTGTGCTCGTAGCTGAGATCCAGAGCCGTCAGCACATCCTGAACGATGTCCCCGACCACGGGCTGCAGTCAGAGTGAGTCAACATAACTGTCAACACCCGTGGAGCCTGGCCAACAAGACAGGATTACAATGAAATACAGTAAAAGCTCAGGGCAGCACAGGCTTAAGCAGACAAAGAAGGAAATCGGGTAAACCCTCCAGCACTCATTTCTGTGTCCATTTTGGGCTAAAAACAAAAACACCTCATAACTACCTGTGGATGCTGGCTGAGCCTCTGAAGGTTGAGTGATATGTCATTAAGCAGGTAGTCAGAGTTCTCATTGATCAGTTCCTTGAGGGAAGTGTATCCACAGGCCTGACTGATGTCCTACATGGAGCTCAGCGCCGCCTGGCTCACCAGCAGTGTCTCCTCACCAGCTTTCTCCAGCACAGGATACAGCGAGGCCATCAACAAGGCACAGAAATTGCGGCCCACTGGCAAAAAAGTATTTAGTCAGCCACCAATTGTGCAAGTTCTCCCACTTAAAAATATGAGAGAGGCCTGTCATTTTCATCATAGGTATACCTCTAACTTGTCCGACTTTTAAAGAACTGATTTGCAAATTATGGTGGAAAATAAGTATTTGGTCACCTCATTTTTTGCCCCACTGCATAATATACAAAGATATTTGTGGCAACTCGATGTGCTTTGTCCACTTTTATTATCGGATTGCTCTGTTAACCAAAGGGAATACCTCAGTTTATTGTATGTTTGACTATAATTTACAAAAAGACTAAAGCATCATTTCTTATCTTTTCTACAATAACTATCAAATGAACAAATGGAGAGTGCTTGCTCAAGTCATGGATCAAGTGACTTAAAGGGCCGTTTTCAAAGAAAACTAAAAGTGTATAAGCAACCAAGGAAGTGAGTCCTACCTGGCCACTGGACAACATTCAGTGACAGTGCACTTGCTGGCATCTCCGGTGGGCAGAGCCCTGATTCAGTAGGGTGAATAAGGGATCTTGTCTCCTCCGTACTTAATGAGAGTGGTGTATCTGTCAGTCATGTCTGGCACATAAAACACCAGGTAGG